>NW_021681263.1:46131-51649 GCF_001412515.2 Diachasma alloeum | reverse complement strand
TCTCTCTCTCTCTCTCTCTCTCTCTCTCTCTCTCTCTGTTACAAAGATTAAGAGATGAAAGAGGATTAATTACCCGAAAATTATGCGCCGTGCGCCGCGAAAAATTATTTTTCTTACTGGCCCCTGACTTTCTTGGCAGTTTATATTTTTTTGTTACAGAGATTAAGGGATGAAAGAGGGTTAATTAATGGAGAATTTAATTCTCCGTACAACTGCCCTTCTTTCATCCCTTAATCTCAATTAGGAGGGGAGAGGTCAATTTTTAATTACCGGGAGTCACTGTGCGCCGCAAAACAATTATTTTTCTCACTGGCCCATGACTTTCATGGCAGTTGTAAGGATATTTTCCCGGGTTGTTCACCCAGGAAAAATCGAAACTCCTTTTTTGCCGTCTCTGTCGCTCAATAAACGGGCGCCAGCTGAACCTTCACGGAATGTTCGACGAAAACGGGCCTCTGAGGCAAACTCGTCCACTCAGAGGACTTCTGTGGCCGGGCAAAGGGTTGCCCAGCTAGCATCAGTGTGACACGGTAGAGTGGGCGAGGTCCACCAGGAGTATCCTATGCCAAACGTCACCAGCCACTATTTCAGACTAGAAATTAAGCCTCACGGCCTAATCATCAATGCAAAGTGAATTTACTCTCGTCCTGGAGGGTTTTTCACTCTCTCAGTAGGCTTTCTCCTCCCGAGTATTTCGACTCGGGAGTGTTTCCGAATTGAATGCGAATCAGCCGGGACTCCTCAGAGCCTGGGACGCCGAGAGGTTCATCCGACCAAAGTGGAACACTGTTACCCACTTCACGACCACCCACACTCTCGGCCACCAGTTACCGCTTCGGTCATCGCACGTCACCGTCTCCGGGTACTCGAATGTCGGCACATGGTCGGGTCGACAGGAGGACGATCTCTACTCCAGACCCACGGGCCCATGCGCACGACATTTGTTTCGCCGAGCCGGATAACGCCGGAAACAACAAAGTCGTCACTAAGAGTTCCGAAATATCTCTTTTTTCCGTTTGTGGGGGATGCAGAAGCACCCCCCTACGTTCGCTACGATCAGTTATGCACCCGGCTGCGCTGAGCTATTCGCCCACCATTCCCTTGGCCATCTTCCAAGCCAACACCACAGTATATATCGGAGAAATCCTTTCGACTTCCCCGCTCGAGCGTCCGCGTTCGACTAACTCAGAATCTTACTAGGGCCTTCTCCCCCTAGTCTGGATATCTCAGCGACGATAGGTCATTCCGTTACCCTATCCCCACCAATCAACCCGACGGGAACCCGGGGGCACCAGTCCTCTCACCTGGCCGTTGGTCCCTAGTCTACTCTGACATAGCCTATGGAATCGCCCAGTTGGACAGCCTGTGCGCCGGCCCCTTTTCTCCTAGCACATGCTGGGCGAATTCCAAAATAGCGATAGTCTAGTAACGTCCTCCAGACCTCCAGGGGTCGCGGTTTCACCCATAACCGCTATGCCTTAGGTCTTTCATCGGTTTGTCGCTCAGTTCATCTAGTCCCGGCTTTCTTCAGCCGCCTCTAGATGTCGCTTCATGTCTCAATTTTAGAGTTCACGTATCTTTTTAAGGGGATTTCAACCCGTAATGAGAAAATCTCGTTACACAGTTTATATTTTTTTGTTACAGGGATTGAGGGATGAAAGAGGCTTCATTGATGGGGAATTTAATTCTCTGTCGAACTGCCGTTTTTTCATCCCTCAACCTCAATTAGGAGGGGAGAGGTGAATTTTTAATTCGCGGGCGAATGGTGAGAAGTCTGTGCGCTGCGAAAAAATTATTTTTCTTACTGGCCCCTGAGTTTCATGGCAGTTTATATTTGTTTGTTAGAAAGATTAAGGGATGAAAGAGGGTTAATTAATGGAAAATTTAATTCTCCGTCGAACTGCCCAGACTCTGCACCTATCTCACTGTTTATATTTGAACTCTTTACTCATGAAATTTCATCATGTTTTATCTCTTAGTTATTTAGTTATTATTGAAAAACCACAGAATTTTTTGGAATAGATACTTGGTTATGTGGAAATGGCGGTAAGACTGGGCAACATCGCGGCAGAGCACTCGACGCGCATGCGCGAGATTCTAGTGCGGGTTATTTGGATGAATAAAACTCAATTGAGATTTTCTAAATAATAAACAATTGAATTTATTCAATAGGATGATGTTTTTCAATCACATTAGTTTTTCAATCTTATAAAACAAAAAAATATTTGGTGAGGTAATTATTTTGGTGTTATCTTCTGCAAGTAATCTCCAATTTTTGTATAACAGTGCAATATTGAATGACCGAGGGTTGTAATTGATTTTACTCCTCAATAATTTTAACATTTCATCCTCGCCACCTCTGACAAAAGCATTTTTCAAATCATCCAAGCCAATACCCCCCTCAGCCATTTTTTTTCTCAAAGGCGAAATGATTCTGGAAAAAAACTCGCCGATTTTCCAATTAAAAAAAAACAACAAAGACTCAATAGAGTATAAAAAAAGGCTCACTAGAGTATTAAAAAAAATAGAGAATATTTCAAGATAAATTCAATTGATTGAGAAAAACTCATAAAAAAAAAGTTCATTTCAGATAAAATGGATGTATGTAGAAATTCTCTCTTGAAAATATTTTCTTTTGTAGAAATAAATGAAAATTTGTTTTTCAATTGCAAACTTTTGGCGAAAATCATCCTCACTGATGGGTGTTTTCACTCTGAATTGCCGAAAAATTGACACAGGAGTTCCCCTCGAAAAATACTGACACCATCTTTTCAATATCATTCTTATTCGCTATTGTTAACTCCCTTTCAATTTTTGTCGCTCTGTCGCAGCTCTCTCTAGCAATAGTCTCGATAACTGGGCCTACTTTTTTCTCGTAGAACTGGAAGGTGTTATAATAGAAGGGGGGAATGCTCAAGGGTGCCAATAGTTTATTGAATGGTTGATTTCCGATTCCAACATGAATACAACCTATAAAATTTAACAATCTATTAGTACCAACAGCGATTATTATTATTAATATCAACAGGGAAGAACAAGAATTTTTTATATTTACCTAGTACAGCTTGAAAATTTATCTCCAAATTCTCTTTTTTGCCATCTTCTCGGTCTGGCAGGCACTTGCTGGTAGGCACCCTCCGTATCTTCAAACATTCCCAACATTTGATAAATAAATATGAACCAAGACCTCTTCTTCTCTCTGCCTGAATATCCTTCAAAGACAGAGGATGATTGCATGCTTCACATACGAGAGCCTCGCCCAATAACTTCAAATCCACAATGCAATTGCCAGTAAATGGCCCTGGGGACACTGATTCTCCTAGATCATTATCAGCAGATTCAAACCACTCATCAGCACTGTTCTGCGCTTCTTCATCTTGTGTGGAAACCCACAGGTTTCCTCCTACTCCTTCATTTTGTAATTTTCTTTTTTTCACTGGCACATCTCCGTTTTGTTCGTCGAGGATCGGCTGAACCACTTGAACTGTTCTTGTTTCTGCCTTTATTATTCTTGCCAACGTGAACTTGAGAGAACAGCTGATTTAAACGTTTTTTCGTGATGAATTTTCCTTTATATCTGACCCTGGTTCCCTCTGAATTTTCCATTGTCACAATTAACTATTGACTGCAGTTATTAATTATTTTAAAACGAATATTTGTTGTTTACGATGAGCTGATATAACCTCTACTCCATTAGCACAGCCACATGACACGATGATACTCAGGAAGGATATGTTTTTACCAACCGAATCAGTACCAACTCCTTGAATCTAAATCGCGCTGTTGCCAAGTTGACATCACTAATTTATTTCAATTTTTATAATTATAGGAAGATTTTCAATCTAAAAAATCATTTTCTGAGGAAGTTATTATCTCTAATAAAGTGAAAATAATTTATGTTGGGTAGTTTTTATCAAAGGATGCAAAGATCTTTCATCTCATTTTTTTTTCTAGAAGTTGCAGCTGACTGTCGGCGTCTTTGATTTTTACCCCCATTCTATGCCCTAAAATATTATTGAGGAGACCCCTTGAATTTCGAAGAGAAATAAAATTGAAAGTATAAATGTGACGACAAATAAAGGCGTTATAAATCTCTATTTATCACCAACACAACACAACGTCTCTGGGTACTCAGCAATGTGTCGGTGCGAGGTCACTGTTCACTTGAATACGGCACTTGGTTTTGATTTTACCGAAACACTGAGAAATCAACGGTTGGCACTCGGACGCATCGAATGTTCTAGAAACTTCTCGATGCCGTATTTAATATTTTCGTTGAGAAAAACCACACGGTGAAAATAATGTTTTACCAAGCACGTGAAATAAAATTGCACTTGCACTCGGAGTTGTGCGGTACTGGAAAGCTAGCTGCGCGGGTGTTCACCAAGGATAGGATAAAACCATTGGGAATCGCGGATAAAACTTTCGAGCAAAAATGCACGCCACGCCGCGAGTTAATTTTGCTTTTCGATTAACGCGAATTTCCCTTATTTTAATCACGTCGGGGTCACCAATGTAAGGATTGAGGAGTAGTCGGGAAGGTAACAATCCACTAACAAATGCAATTAAACTAATAATTACAGATTTATTATCCGCGTCAAATTAATACAAAGGTGAACAGAAAATAATATGATCTGATCAAGTGTTCGATACGAGCTGTACTGTTAGACTGAATTATATTCGCACGGAAAGGTGTCAGTGAGGCTGCCGAATATCCTTCCGATTTGATGAATCAGAAAAGAATACGCGTGGCACTGAAGGTGCGAGTGAGACGGCAAATGTGCACGTCGTTAGCCAGTGTTCGCGTTTTAGGATGTAGCGAGGCGCTACAGGGGAGGGGTCTGACATTGCATTTTTATAAAATTTACCCCTTCGGAAACATACGCTCATTTTTGATAATTAAAAAAAAAAACATTTCGGGGAAAATACATGATCATGCGGTTTCTCCGGGGGGTTGAAGACAGCCGCATGTATCCGGAGGGGTGAAAATTTACAAGGGTGAAGGGGAGGGTTCTGAGACTATATTGTTATAAAATTTACCCCTTCGGAAACATGCGCTGATTTTTTTCAATTTTTCGAAACATAAATTTCTGAGTAAATGCATGAGACTGGGGTTTTTCTGGGGGGTTGAAGACACCCGCATAGATCCGGAGGGATGAAAATTTAGGGGGGGGGTGAGAGAGAGGGGTCCGAGATTAGATTTTTATAAAATTTATCCCTTCGGAAACATGCGGTGATTTTTTATAATTAAAAAAAAAGAATTTCGGGGAAAATACATGATCATGCGGTTTCTCCGGGGGGTTGAAGACAGCCGCATGTATCCGGAGGGGTGAAAATTTACAAGGGTGAAGGGGAGGGTTCTGAGACTATATTGTTATAAAATTTACCCCTTCGGAAACATGCGCTGATTTTTTTCAATTTTTCGAAACATAAATTTCTGAGTAAATGCATGAGACTGGGGTTTTTCTGGGGGGTTGAAGACACCCGCATAGATCCGGAGGGATGAAAATTTAGGGGG
>NW_021681263.1:25562-45911 GCF_001412515.2 Diachasma alloeum | reverse complement strand
GAGATTAGATTTTTATAAAATTTATCCCTTCGGAAACATGCGGTGATTTTTTATAATTAAAAAAAAAGAATTTCGGGGAAAATACATGATCATGCGGTTTCTCCGGGGGGTTGAAGACAGCCGCATGTATCCAGAGGGATGAAAATTTACGGGGGTGGGGGGGAGGGATCTGAGACTACATTGTTATAAAATTTACCCCTCCGGAATCATGCGTTGATTTTTTATAATAAAAAAAAAATTAATTTCGGGGAAAAAACATGATCATGCGGTTTCTCCGGGGGATTGAAGACAGCCCCATGTATCCGGAGGAGTGAACATTTACGGGGATGAAGGGGAGGGGTCTGAGACTACATTGTTATAAAATTCACCCCTCCGGAAACATGCGCTGATTTTTTATAATCTAAAAAAAAATTAATTTCGGGGAAAATACATGATCATGCTGTTTCTCCGGGGAGTTGAAGACAGCCCCATGGATCCGGAGGGGTGAAAATTTAGGGGGGTGGGGGGGAGGCGTCTGATATTACATTTTTATAAAATTTACCCCTCCGGAAACATGCGCTGATTTTTTTTAATTTTTCGAACAATGAATTTCGAAGAAAATGTATGAGACTGGGTTTTTCTGGGGGGGTTGAAGACACCCGCATATATCCGAAGGGATGAAAATTCAGGAGAATGAGGGGGAGGGTTTAGATTTTACATTGTTATAAAATTTACCCCCCGGATCCATGCGGGTGTCTTCAACCCCCCGGAGAAAACACATACTCATGTATGTTCCCCGAAATTCATTGTTTAAAAAATTATAAAAAATCAGTGCATGTGCTCGGAGGTGTAAATTTTATAAAAATGTAATCTCAGACCCCTCCTCCTCGCCCCCTCAATTTTCATCCCTCCGGATAAATGCGTCTACTTTCCACCCTGACAGTCATCAGCATTGAATAATTTGAAATATCAACATTTTTTCAGACGGCTGGCCTGCGACTGCTGCGGCAGCAATCGCAGTGCTGTTAACCCGGCCAACCAGGGTGGTCATTTAACCCTAACGCTATCTCGCGGCATTCGTTAATCGGGAATTGTATTGGCATAATTACCCTTTCACCGATTTCTGCTAATTATTAGAAAATAACACAATAAACTGTATTAATTGATACAAATCGATCATCTTTCAACTTTTTAACCATTTTCGGATCCGTATTTATGTCATTTTCGGCCTTTTTCACATTAAAATAACATCCTCGCTACATCCTCGTAACATCCTCGTAACAGCCAGGATACTAAGTTGCCAGGGATGTGGTAAAAAATACAAAGTCATTAGTGCGATATTTCGTGGAGGAGAGAAAGATGATGATACTCACTATAGAAGTTTATTGCGATTTAAAAAAACTGATTGGATCCAAGTCGATGATACCGTAATTAATTCAACAAGGTGGCCAAGGAGTTCCAAGAATATATGCATGATTTTTTTACAAGTTAATTAAAAAATGAAAAATAAAAATAACGAAAGATTTTCCACTTGTTATCATATGAAAACTTTTTTTCAATTTTAGTTACCAGCCACTAAGAACAACAACAAAAATTTGAACTCATAGAATTTATCGGAATTTTTCTCAGCGTTTTGAGAAAAAAAAAAGTTTTTTATGTACCTATGTATTTTGACATGGAAACCTCAAAAAGAAAGTTTTTAATGGTCATTTGGGGTCGTTCTCCAACCTTTTTTGTAATTTTGCCTCCGAATGGAAGCTTTGTGGTCGGTCATTTGTACGATCTTCTAATTTTGCTTGGAAATGATGTGGAATGTTATGAAATGTGGAGATATGTTTTTAAAAAAAGTGTGTATATATGTCCGTATGTGTGAAGATTTTTCGGAAATTTTTTATAAATCTCAACAAATACACAAGTAAAATTGCAGCTATAAATCTGAAATTTTGTCACATAATTGCTATCATTTGGGAGCAACTCTGGGCGCAGTTTCAGCCCAATCGGCCAAATAGTTTTTGAGATACAGCAATTTCTCAAAAATCGTTTTTCCTCAATATCTCAAAAACTACGTGATCTAATTGAATTTTTTTGACGTCAAACTATTTCTTGTGATAATATCTATCAAATCAAGTCATAAAATCCCTACGAAACTAGGGACAGTTTGATGATAATTGGCATTTTTCATTGTTATTATAAAATTGGTGTATAAACGATAGCGTTCGAAAAAATTGAGATAGAATATTGAAATTTGGTGAGATTGTAGCTCTTATGATTTTACAGGATGAGTTCGTGAGTAGGCGAAATCGAAGGAGTGGTTTAGAACATATTCAACTTTTCAATTTGTTTTTTTTTTTCAAAATACTCGTCTTGTTGCCACCTATCAAGATCAATTAAAATATGCATAACCGTCCATACAAAGTTTCCGAGATATTCACGTTTTTCAATTTTTGTTATCTTACAGTGAATTTGACGTCCCGTAATCCGCATAAAAGTTGGAATGAACCCCATAAAATTTTGGCTACGAATCAGTATTATCGGGTCTCACTTCTGTACAAAATTTTGAGTCGGTCGATTTAGTACATCATGGCATAGAGCAATTTATCTAAAAATCATTTTTTCTAAAAAATGACACAACGTCATTTTATCGATGATTTTTGCGTCTGGATTATTAAAAAAGTCATTGAACATTAAATTATGGTAATTTCTATTTTATATCATATTTTTAAAATATTAGTCGGTTTCATAATAACTGAATGTTTATTAAAGATTTTATTGCGAAAAAGATGATAAAATGAAATATAAAAAGGCGTAACGCGTTCGCGGAGTAGGATTAAAGACAAAAGAATAATAACGGGTTTTCGCAATGCTAATTAATCTCAACTACCCTTTATGATTGATACTATTGAAGAAACATTGAGAAAACATTCCAAAAACGTGAGAATAAAAAAAAATTAATAAATAAAAAAAGAATGGAGAATAAAAATGGAATATTCATTAATTTGTTAAAGATAGCATTTATCAGATAAAGGCGGGGAGTTGAATGGGAATTGCCAATTCTCATTTTTGAAATTGCAATTGTTACGAATCCATTCGGAAGCTTATTACCAATGGAATTGGTAGAAAAAAAGACTAATAACACATGCAGAAACAGTCACATGGCTTCTGCCGAATAGGAGTTCTACCCTGCTTGTTTTTTTTTCGTTAGAAAGTTCAGTGAAATTCTTAACAAAAATATTTATATATTTTTGGTCACAAACTTAGAGGTAAAATGCAGAGAAAAATAAAATGTTGCCTTCTTGTGTCACTTATTCAAAAAATTTTTCTTGTGTCACTGAAATCCGAAACTTATTTTTAGGACAATATCTCGGAATAAAAAAAGATAGAGAGATTTTTGTAATAACCTTGTTTAAAACAACAATAGTTTCCTATCTAATGGCATCGGGCTCAACGAAAATTCTCGAACGACCTTGGGACCCTTTGGGTTCACGGTCAGATCACGAAGTAAATCACCCATCGAGTTCAGTATCGCATCGTCTCAATCTCTGTACAGTCAATATTGTCGCAATCGCTCTATCGAGTACATCACCGAGTACATCACCGTGAGATACCGAGTTAACGCTCCTCGTAGCATCTCTATCGTCGAATCAATCATCTATTAATTTCCAGTCAATCATCAATCATTTTGAGACTATAATCAAGTGATTTATCAAGGGAATTATTAAGTACAGTGTAGAGACAATTATCGAATTAAATTGAGACAATTCAACGAACAGTGTACCCTTATAAAATTACTAGACGCGTGGTTTACACCACAAATAAAATACATCAGTCGGTTCTTAGTAAATCGGGTGTTCTTAATTTTCACACCTTTTCCAAATCACTTTTCCCCAACTCGCCTAAATTTTTAGCATCAATCTCAAACAAACCTTTTTTGTAGATCTCATTCTTTCCTACAAGAAAAGTCTTCATCAAGAAATCGATATTTTGCTTGAGTTTTGAGATGTAAAAAAAATAATTGACAACTGAATCAGGAGATAATTCGTTAATGAATATCTCTGACTATATAGTAGATGGAAAAACTTTTATAAGAGCTTTTTTGTAGATCTCATTATGCTGTATAAAAGAGAGTTGTTTGAGTTGAGGATCTAATTTGAGGGTGGATGTGGGAGGTGTTGTTTCAGGATAGGCTGGAAATTAATCAAAGTGCTGAATTCCAAAAATTTCACTATATTTAATGGAATCGAACCACTACGTTAATCGTTATATTTACACTTTGGTTTCAACTAGTTTGTTGGATGTCTCAAAATATCCCCGCATCGGGAATCTTCGGTTGTCCCCGCTCAACCGAACATTCCCGATGGTGCTCGAGGATTGTCGGTAGGACCGACCGTTTAACTCAGGGCCAGGCAAAGTCTGCTCTCGGAGCAAGTCGTGCTCCCGACCTCAATTAATGTGTTTCAATGGACTGAATAGAACGGATTGTATCGGGCGATGGACCATTACGACCCGGATCATAAAGGCCCATCCCCTCTGCTTGACTCAGTCTATTCGACCCAGCACAAAGGGGTAACACTACTGGAAAGGGAAAGAGCACGGAAGAATTCAAAAATTTTAATTTCTTCTTTTTGACATGCTGTTTTTATTTACTTTATAAAGTGTAGTTTAAAATGAAATATAGAAAAAGTAATTCCAGTAGCAAGAAACTAACCACAGAAAGTCATATACGAGAGTTTCGAGAAATCTTAATTTATCAAATAATTTATTAAACTACTCATTATATATATATATATATATATATATATATATATATATATTGTGACGAGGCACATTATTTAATTTTTATTATTTTTATACATATTTTTCCCCAACACACACTGCCCCCTAAAACCGCAAATTCTCGCCACCGTTGGTTACCTCTTCCCTCGCTTTTCCCCTCATCTCCCCTCTACCCCCGCCCCAGGACATCACGAAGACATCACCCGAAGGAAGACATCAGTTCCGGCCCCACCCGATCAATTGGAGAAGCCATCGCCCCCGGGAAATTTCCCATACTGGACCCCCGAATATTCAACACCTGCAATAATCCCTTGTGAGACATCCCTGGATTGTGGTCATCGTGACCACTCAACCGTGCAAATTGGCCCCGGTTGCTCCCGAATTAAAAACCGAAGGACATCGACACCTGACGAACCCCCACGAATCGCGAAGGAAAAGAAGAGACCGTCACTCGTGCATTAGCTGCCCCGTGAGTCGCCACGTGCCCCGAAAGTAGTAATAGTGAATACAGTAAAATTCGCCCGGAAGTTATTTGGCGGATAAAAAGAGGACTTTTGATACATCGAGCTCATCCCAGCTCTAGTATTGGTGCCCAGGAAACCCCGAGGTGGAAAGGAGGCTCTCCAGGAAAACGCCCTGGTATTTTGAAGGAGTGCAAGGCACCGGTGGAATTCCGCGTGTTCGCCAGAGTGAAGTCCCATCGTGAGTACGAGTTACCCCCCTCATTTTCCCTCTTGTCCCCACAATATTACCATTCATACCCCCCAACGGTGAGCCTACACTCTTTTGGTTCTTCACCTTCAGTTATTATTTTTATAATTAGTCGCATTCCCTCGACACGACTAGCTTCTCCCCTTTTTCCCGCATTAGAGTCACTCCCTTTTTACGTGTACAAAAGTTGCCTGGCCTCCCCCACTCCCTAGGTCTCAGTAAAGGCCTTATTTACGTCTTTTGACGATCATAATTGTATTTAGAAAAGAATATAGATTATTATTCTCAAATTATCCCTTATTTGTCCCTTTTCTTGACTCGCCCTAATCCTTTTTTCAGGAATTAGTATTATAGAATCTAGAAAACGGTCACAATATATATATATATATATATATATATATATATATATATATATATATATTGTGACGTATTTCTTACCTCTGCGGGAGATAATAGATACTCAGCCCTCAGCGACCCAAACGACAAACCAAAAGTTGGGCGCCAGAATGTCTGAAACGTTCACCAAAATCGAAGACGAAATCAAACGACCGATAAAACAAACAACGAAGAGAGAGCGATCGCCGACAGCTCAGATCAACCGCGGAGGCGGCTGGGTTCCACAAAATCCGCTCTCAATAAAAATTACCCTGAAATGACTGGGTTCCTTATTACTAATAAATGATAAGAAGATTCAGACTTTCGGGGAGAAATATTATTTAATCAATTTCTAGAAAATTCCAGTATCAAAAAGTAAATCAGTTATCTAATTAATTAAACCCCGTTATTTTCAAATTATTTCTCTTTCCGTTATGCTCTAAATCACAATCAGGAAATCACAAAATTCATACACCGATCTAATGACTCGATATAAAATCAATTCCCTCAACGTCATCCGTCAATTAATAAAATGCTAGTCAAAGATAATGTAAAGAAAGTCAATAAATGGGAAAAGCTATCAAGAAGTCAAAAAATAAAATAAAGTAACTAACCGGGTTACTGCAAGGTCGAATGTCATGACAAAGGAATCGATAAGAAGAACAACGAAAACTGTTGCGAGAAAAATAATTCAAAATTGTAGTCTGATTCTCAAACGACGCAATTCGGATTACCACGAAAAATACTAATAACAATTACCAAAGCCGGTGAATCTGCCTAACGCAAGGTCACGGCTACACGATACAAAAATACGGAAATCAAGCATCGACAAAGACGCTGTAATTCCAAATCACGTCGATAATTCCTACACTGTTCGGTAATGNTCCTTCAACAATGGACCGAAAATATTATTTTCGCCTAGATTCATTCGGTGCTCGAGCTCTCCAATTCTGGCTCCAGTAGCTGGCGCCGGGACACGGCCAACCTGCGTACTCCTCAACCGGCGGGGTATTCAAACTCCAGATCCACCCCAGACTCTGTAGAACCGTTGCTCCGAGACCCAATTTCAGCATCTAAATTCTTGCATCTCATCCCAGTCCTCGTTCAGGCTCATCCAGATCCCCCGATGTGCTCCGATGAACGGTGGAGTGGAATGATTCAATACAAACCAAAAAGATACTCAATAAATAGTCGAACAAAAATCTAGATTTTGACTCTCGCTTCGCTTTTGCAGTGACTTCTCGTCTGGATGTTTAAATGAAACCGCAGAACGGTCGAAAGACAAAAATAACACGTTACAATATATACATATATATGTATATATATAATGAGTAATTTAATAAATCATTTAATAAATATTTAATAAATTAATATTTCTCGACAATCGACAATCCTCGAGCATCGTCGGGAATCTTCGGTTGAGCGGTCAGGGGATCGCGAAACCCCCGAAAAGTAGTTGAAATCTAGCTATTGAGAAGATCGCACGGGTATTAAATTGTAGCATCACGTGAAACTACATCACCTTCTCAAATTCAGTGAATTATCAGAGACAATTGTCAAAGACATTTAAAATTGTTCAACAATTCAGTACATCAACCTCTGTATTAATATTTTGAGATATTCAACAAACTAGTTGAAACCAAAGTGTAAATATAACGATTAACGAAGTGGTTCGATTCCACTAAATATAGTGAAGTTTTTAGAATTCAGCACTTTGATTAATTTCCAGCCTATCCTGAAACAACACCTCCCACATCCACCCTAAAATTAGATCCTCAACTCAAATAACTCTCTTTTATACAGCAGAATGAGATCTACAAAAAAGCTCTTATAAAATTTTTTCCATCTACCATATAGTCAGAGATATTCATTAACGAATTATCTCCTGATTCAGTTGTCAATTATTTTTTTTACAACATCTCAAAACTGAAGCAAAATATCGATTTCTTGGTGAAGACTTTTCTTGTAGGAAAGAATGAAATCTGCAAAAAAGGTTTGTTTGAGATTGATGCTAAAAATTTAGGCGGATTGGGGAAAAAAGATTTGGAAAAGGTGTGAAAATTAAGAACACGTGATCCGCCTTCGGAAAAGTGATTTGGAAAAGGTGTGAAAATTAAGAACACGCGATTCGCCTTCGGCTCGGGCTGCAAACTAATATTCGCCAGATCAATTTTTTTCGGCTTAGTGACGAATTATACTAATTCCACGTTCACAGATAATTTTGAACAGTCAATGAATGGAAAATGGGGGTATGGAAGCGAAATAGTTGTCAGATAATCCTAGAACTCGATTTGAAAAAGTGCAACATTATGAAATATTCAGGTCAAAGATGGGGATTTTTTGTGACTCGAATTTTCATAAGATTTTAGTAATTCATTGGTGTATGTCTGGACCGAAAAAAAAAGTTGATGTATTCCATATATTTGAAAGTAGGAATATAAATTTTTATGTGTGTTTCATTCACGAAGTTTTTGTATGAAAAGAAAAAATCCACAAACTGTGGGGATTCCCTCATTATGCGACAACTGAAGGGAGGTCCAGGGTGGAGTTTGAAAGTCTTCGATTGATGAAAATAACTCTATCAAGCGAGTTTCGATATATCTAAAAGCTCTTCAATTTTAGGAACTAGTGGTTTTATGCTTGACATCTTGGAAATGTTTTTTATTAAAAAATATGGGGAACTCACAGTTAATTCAGTTAATGATTGGAAGAAAATTGGAAATTCGACATTTTTAACGACATTTTTGTCAAAACCTATGAATAACTAATGGGTTCATTATTAGGTATGTGATGTAATTTTCATGATTCTTTTATACTGCAATAGATTATTAAGTAGAATTGGTTTGTGGTAATGTTTCATGGTAAAAATATTGTTGGTTTGTCTGCAGAATAAATTAATGCCCTAATGAAGAAAACTTTGTTTTTCATATTTTTCCTTTGGATTCTTTCCTTTATTTATTATTATTTGAGTTGCTGCTATGACTGTCAATGGGTGAAGAAGTTGGAGTTTTTTGAAGACGAATGGAAACGGTTGGAATAATTTTGGAGTAAATTTCGGTTGTATAGATGAAAAGGATAATAACAATGATGATAATAATAAGATTCACTAAGTTGAAAATTGGACAAAATTAGATAAAAAGAAATCGTATGCAATTCAATCAAACAAAATAAACAATTAATTATACATGATAGACGGAAATGATATGCAAAATAATCATTCGGAAGCATATTGCTCATTTATTAGCAAAAATAACTGTGCTATATGTAACACACGAGCAATTTGTTTCCACTTTTTACGTTATGTCACGCGCCGAGAATTAGTTTTTGCCATTCATCAAGGCTTTAGATATGGCCTGCGAGGATAAATCATATGTCAGTTTGAACGTTTCATGGAGATCTTCAAATTGATACCCCATTTCATTTATTCCATCCACCAGATCAGTTGTTCTCTGCGATAATGCAGTGATTTTCGAATGTCACGTTTCGAAAATGTTCATGGTTTTCCTCTCAATGACGAGATTTGCTCGGTTTCTGTTCAAATCTGTAGAGATATTTTATGCTCAGGTGAAAATATATTAAATTACCTTGAAATTTACCCCTGAATTATTAGATTGAGGCTAGTTTTCATTAACATATGTGAGTTTTTTTTTACTAAAAAATCGAATTTCATAATGTTTATTGTAAATTCAGCTTGGTTTCGATTTTTGTATAACAATATTTTAATTGAAATAATTACGATATTTAACGATATTTTAATTGATATTTCAGATAGAAGAAATCGAGACGAACATTTTGAGAAAAAAAATATTGAAATCGGTTGGATAATTTTTGAGATATTGCATAAAATATATTTACATACAAAATTGAATATTTCAGGAACTACTCATCGGATTCAGCCCAGGTTCAATACAAAACATCACAATGATAAGAGATAACTCCATGCCAAATTTCAAGTTGATATCTCGATTTTTGCGAAAGTGAGAGACCGTACACAGGATTTTAAACAAAAAAACTGCAAAATTTAAATATTTCGAAAACTTTGTGTGGACGGGTATACATATTTTGATTGATTGAGATAGAAGACATCGAGACGAACATTTTGAAAAAAAAATATTGAAATCGGTTGCATAGTTTTTGAGATATTCACGAAAACCAAAAAAAAACAAATTGCTTTTTCTCAAAAACTAATGGACCGATGGGGCTGAAATTTTACACAGAGTTAGTCCAATTCAATACCAAATATCTGCCAAAAATCTGACAATTTTTTTGGAAGTGTTTTAGCCATTTATTCATTCAATTTACGAAAAAGTGACCACCCGATGACCATTTACACACACGAGGTGCTTAAACTTCGTATTTTTTCGTTTCAGACCATTCTACATCATTTCCAAGCAAAATTAGCAAAAGTAGAAATTGAACGATTGCAATGCTTCCATTCGCAAACAAAAAGACATATTGATCTCATGCAACCGCCATAACGCACGCCCGTCTGGTTAGAAAAAACTTTTTGAAATGGAAATTTTTTTTTTTTAATTTCCATGCGGATAACGCGAGAACCGTTCAGATGATTCTGCTCAGTATTCAATCAAAATCGAATGATTCTAATCTAATCCAATGATTGTAGGAGTCATGAAACGGCGACAAATCATGAAAATTCCACTTTTGATTTTCGGGGTAATTACAATAACTTCCTCCCTTGGGGGTGGGAAGTTAATAACATGTAGATCCATTGATCGTATAAAAAACTCAAATACTCTCATTACTCGCGGCAAAATGGTTGAATTAAAAAAAAACAATTTTTAAAATAATTTTTTCAATAATTTTTCAAATAATTTTTTAAATGATACACACATACACCCACACACACGCACGTATACACGCGCCCACACGCACACACACGCGCATACACGGCTTCAAAAACGAGTCAGAATGATTCTAAGGGTCTGAAACGCCGATAAATCATGGAAAATCCACTTATGGGTCAGGAAGTTAAAAATAATTTCGAAGTTTTTTCAACGGTGAATAATATTTGTGGGCCATCTTTCAATAACCCCTATTCTCATTAAAAATGTTTTTTTTAATGTTCACTCGTTGAAATAGCGTGAAATGCCACATTTGGTTCTCTGGGAGCGTGGGCGGAAAGTGCACTTTCCGTGTAGGTGTATAAAAAAAAGAAGTTTTGGTTAGATTATACCACCAAATTAACACTATACCTGTAGTAATATATATGTCAGGTAGTAACATTGAGCAATAGGAAAGAAGCATGAGAATATGTATAAGAACAAAGAAAAGCTAAAATAATGGAATATCGAAAATCATGCACGCAAAAACATCCCCGCTTCTATTCACAGGAACCCCATGACAGCAACTTGACCGATTTAAGGCCGGTTTGTTCATGTACCTTTTGCTCTAAAGGCCCGTTTAACAAACGGTCCATTTGCCCAATCATCCGTTTCGCCAGAGCGCTCCATGTGTTATTTCAATGGACCATTAGCTAAAGCTCCGTTTGCAAAACGGACCTTTAGGGGAAAAGGAACATGAACAAACCCTTACACCACACTATTGAGAACGGGATAGCACGAAAATGATCACTGTTAAATTGCCTCACCGCTCTACAATGTGTGTAACAGTTACATACATTGTAACTTGTAGGGTTAACCCTAGTTTGGTCACCATAGAAGGGAATCGGCGCAGAATGTCGTTTTCGTTTTCTTACCATTGACTGGCAGAGCAGAAAAATTGTAAAAAAAATGAATTCGTCAATTCAAGTGTCTAGAAAATTATAATCATTTTTTAAAATTATTTATATACAGAATTCCTCAAGGAAACAAATTATCTCGAAGAGACGAATAATTTTTTCCTATATTCAACGAAACTACCCATTGTGCAACGTTGCCGGACACTCACTAAATGCGCCCAGGCAGTGTACGGTAAATTCGGCAACGTTCGAGCCAAAATAATACGGCAGCCAATCTCCGCGGAGGTGACCAAATCGCAAGTGTGCTTACATGTTGACCAAACTAGGGTTAATTTGAGAATAATAGAATCTATTGTAAACTTACCACGTGAGAATTATTTTCCTGAGATGGAATTGAAGCTTGAGTTGGTGTCAAGAAATTCAAAGGGGCGTCAGGATCGTTGACTGAAACAAAATTTCAATATCAATAAAAAAAATTTAATATAGAATGCAAATTTTTTTCAATCAATTGATGATTGCAGTCAAGTTTTTACCAGGAGCAGGAATGAACATTTGTGGTGATGACGCAGCCATTGGCATAAGTGGCGAGTTAGCTGGAGTAGGAATCGAAGGAATATTCCCCTTGGATGCATTAGGATTCATTACATCGATATAATTGGCTCGCATCCCCCTGCCCTTCTGCAGTTTAAACATATTACTTCGATTCATTATTTTAGAGTTATTTGGAGTTGTAACTTCTTCCCTGTTAAGTAGATTAAGAGCTGGTTGAGGAGGTAAAGGGTTAGGGGATTCTACTCGTGATTGATGGAGACTCATGTCCGCAGCTTTTGGTGGTGGAGCAAGACTTGAGGAACCAGACTCGCTAGTCTCATCTTTGTTTGTCCATTTTTTAGCTACTGGGTCCCATACAATCTTGGATCAAAAAGTACATAAAATTAATGAAAATTAAAAAACAAGTGATTCATATCCACATCTATTATTACATTGAATGAAAAACAGTAGAGAAAACTTACTGTTGGATTACTATCATCTGGCAATATCATCTGATTTTTCGGTTTTGGAGTAAGTTTACTAAAGAGACCACCGAACCATGAACCACTGCTCACGGCAGAACTTTTCTTCTCACTCAGTTTCTCCACTTTTTTACCCTCTATAGGCTTTTTTACATTCATTGGTTCTATCGCATCTAATTCCTTGAGTGGATCATATTGCTTCCCTGGTGATGGCCCCATCGATATTAGTGGCTGAAGCTGAAATGAAAAAATACGAGTAATTATCGCAGATTGATCTTAGCAAAGTCCGTCGATGTGTACTGTTAGGAAAATTTTCCGAATGCGAATATTTATAACATATTAATATTGTTTATAATTGATTCCATGATCCGATACCATAACAACATGCAACGACAAACCTTGCAAATTTATTAGAGTGTGTTCAATATGATTAAATTTTTTAAATCAATGAGAATCATTTTATAATTCAATAAGCTGGTGTGCCCGGCGTTGCCCAGGTAACTGTTTTTTCTGCATCTTATTTTTTAATTCATTCTTTGGTGGTTTACACAGGTTCGGAATAAAAATAAAAATCATGAGCTTTACAATTTCCATAAAATTTATATTATCGCTCATTCTCATGTATTCCTATAACATAATCAGGAATTGAAGAGATTGGATTTTTCTTCTGAAATTCGCTTCAAATTTTTTGAAACCTCTCAAATTCCTGTGAAATTTCTGGAGACTCCTTGAATTCCCTCAAAATTGCGAGAAACTTCTCGATTATCTCGGAATTCCTAGAAACTTCTTGAATTCCTTTGAGTTTTCTAGAAACTTCTTGAAGTCTCTAGAAATTTCTAAAAATTCGTTGAATTCTATCGAAATTTCTAGATACTCCCTGAATTCTCTCGTACTTTTGTCACGAGGGTTCGACCTCGCTATTAGATTTGAAATCTAATTGGGGAAGATGATGAAGGATCCCCGATAGCCACAGTTACAGATGTCCTAATTGAATATATTAAAAGGTTGTAAAGTATACCTGGGTCCCTAATGGCTTTATGACCCATTTAAGGCCCCTTATTGTTACCCCCATCTCCTGTTCGTCGCACTTGACTCAAGTGACTTGAGAACCCCAACACGGCCGTTGGCGCTTTACCAGACTGACGGATTTTTTGAAAAAAGCGTTGGTGATTCCGCAAGAATTGAAGTGTTTTGAATACCGTTTTTTTCCAATTCCTAGACACCGACAAAAATAAAAAACGTTCTAAATCTTAATTTTTTAAAATTACATTACGTATCATAACCGATGGATCGTAAAACGGAAGCATACCTTTCTTCTTTGGAGTTTAATAAACATTTTGAAGGATAAAAAAAATTCCAATCAGATAAAAATTTAAACACCCAAAAAATTTGAAAGCTGAAAAGGAAAAACATTGCCTTTCATTGATTCCCGGGGCAAAATCGATTGTTGTAATGATTTTTCAGATTTTTCAACATATCCCATTATGTACAAAAATTCGCTTAACACTCCGTTGGTCGCGTAAAAGTTACGAACGCCATTGGTGGCGCCGTAAGCGCTGCGCCGCACCAGCATAAATCGCCATAATGATAAATTTGAAAGATCTAGGAAAAATCTGAGAAAAATTCCGAGTGATCTAGATTGTATAGTTGAAGAAATACCGTGAGATTTTTCATGTTCAGTGTTACCCTTAATTATATATTTAAGCTCAAAGATGCCATGGTTTTCTAAAAATTCGTCTTATACACGGCACACGGCCTCGAATTTCGGAATGATAATTTGAAAATCCAACTACTTCAAAATGAGGTTAAATTTTTTCAAATTTTTCTAAGGCTTTACTGGCATGTAATTTAAAAAATCGGAAAAAGTGCGGCGCGACGCTCATAGCGCGACCAACAGACTGTTAACAAGCGCCTAGCTGTAACGAAAATTTCACCGCGGTCTTACTTTAATTCAGAGAATCGATGAATAAAAAAAAAGGAAAAATAGAAAACATGGCGTACCGTCAACGATCTAGTTTTCGGACAGGTAAAACCAGTTTTCGAACACTCATATAAAACTGTATAACTTTATTTCTGGTAGCACGTCTTCAACTAGGCGACTTTTCAACTGCAACATATCAAAGGATTTCATTAACTTCCCCATTCAAAGGGAGGAAGTAATTTAAATTATTGCATTTTCAATAATTGACCAAATTTTTTAAATTTGTGCTTTTATTTTTTTTGTTTGCTGTTTAAAAGATAACGTAATCCAACTCAATTTAACAACTTAATTTATCAACTCATTTCATTTACATTATTGCCTTTTCAGTTATTATTTTCTCAACAACTTTCCAATTTTCATTTTTTTTGCTTTCTACTAGACAACATAATTCAACTCAATTTAACATTTTTATCGACGCGTCAATAATTAATGTACTGTAAAGCCGACTTTTTCTTTCAATGACCAATTGTAAAACATCGATAATTTAATAACAATTCAATGTCAATATTTTTTTTTATAATTTCATGTTTATAATTTGAATTCATTTTTTAACATTTCGACTATTATACAGAACAAAAAAAACAATTATTGCTCCGATTGATAACTTTACACACATATTAATAAAAATCATTTAATGATTGATGATTGAAAATTCCGCATAAAAATTGATCGAAAACGAGGAAAAGATGATTTTCTCCCACTTAGTTGGCTTGCAACACCCAAAATGGTCAATACGACCTTTCTCCACATAGCCCACCAATATTGTTGAAAGACAATTTGGATTTTTTTTTCACAATATATACGAAAATGTGATTTTCTCAAGATAAGACAACTCTTCATTTTAAATCAATAAATTGTTTGTTTGCTATAATTAAATTCTTTTTCTGGAACATGTAAACAAATTTATTCATTTGTAACAAAAATATTCTTAAAATAAATAAAACAATTCAAATAAAAACTTTTTTGATTTGAAAAAAAAAACATTTTTCTGGGTGTAAGGACAAATCAACCCCGGCTTGTGACATTCTATCTCTTTGGGAGTTTATAATTTTTTTTTTGCCCCCAAAAATGAAGGTGGACGTCGATTGTGCCCTATCTGAATATGGTTTTTGGCTTTTTCAACTTTCTTTCTCATCATCTTGTTTTTTAAATGCAATTTCACTGTCAAAACTATACACGCAAAAAATGTTAAAAAAGCAAAAGGAGGAAAATGGCGGTAAAAATTATATTTGGTTGGGAAGGAGCTCAGTTATCCCTGGAGTTTTGAGTATTGTCGACTGTTGTCGAGAATTCGGTGTGAACCGTGAGTGGTGACTCGTCGACCATGCGCAACTTGCCTTTTATATTCCGCAAATTTTTCAATATCCCAGTATTCCAATAAAGTTTCAGTTTCCCCAGTCATCAGAGTGGTCGCGCTTTCATGATTAGAAGCTGCAAGCCGTCATCTAATTTATCTACGAGGGAAAATTTCGAGAACCAAGTCACCACCAAGGCATCCTAACCTCTGTGTCGCAGAACGCCTAGGGTGGCTGTGCCACGTACCAGCCTAACCTCCAGCTGATCAATTAAAAACATATGATTGGCTGACCCCCCTTCTCCTTCCCCCGCCATCACAGAGGAAGACATATAAGGACAACCCCCAGACATCAGAGCTCAGAATCGGAGCTCATAGCCCTGAAGATGCAGACTGCAATGTTTGTGAAAAGTCGGCGCAATGCTGAAACCAAACGCGGCATCCATCCGGAAGCCAATAATGTCATTAATAATGGCCGCGAAAGCCTCAAAACTAAGATTAAACGCCTCCACGGAGAGGCTATTCTTGGGTCGGTGAATTTATGCACCAAACTTAGGAAGTCCTTGCACGTCCAACTGTGCTCCCTGACCTTTTCGAAAAGGTGCCGTGACCGTCAAGTGGTACCAAAATTCCTCCGTCTGAGGAACCCTGTTCCCTCGAAGCAGGCAAATGCCATCCTCCGCCAAGCTTCGCTGAGACTGATCAAGGAAAGAATAACAGCGGTTAAGAAGAACTTGGCCCATCTTTCCAGACAGCTTCTCGATCTTCACCTTCTCCTGGCTCAGACGTTAGAGTTTCAGCTGTGGGAGACTCTTAATCGTGTTACTTATAACCAGATCGTGTTACTTATGTTCAGCAGTCCGAACAGCTGAGATGAGAACAGAATCAGAAGGGTAAGTTCAAGAAGCTGATCCCCCGGGAAAAAGTCCCAACTCTCACTCACACTGTGAAGAATCTGAGGAAATACGAGCTCAGTGAAGCACAAGTTTCTGTGTTGGCGAAAGGACACAACTTCGCTGTTGCCCCCAAGTCCTATTGTTAGCAACATTGGAGCGCCAACTTACCAACTGGCTAAGTTTCTCACGAAACCACTCCAAAAGTTGACTGGTCTGAGTGATTCATACATTCAGAACTCACTGGATTTCGTCAATAAACTGAGTAATCTCAGGACTTCGCCAGATGATATTCTAGTGAGTTTTGATGTAGAATCACTCTTTACTAACGTCCCAATCCCAGAAACCTTAGAAATCATCAAAAAATCCAAAGACCTTTCCCCCCGATTTGTTCCCTTAATTGAACACTGCTTGACTTCTACATACTTTCAGTTCGAAAGAGAATACTATGAGCAAAAATTGGGAACAGCAATGGGTTCGCCCATCTCCCCGATTGTTGCAAATATATTCATGGAACATTTTGAGAACGAAGTATTAAAGTCAGCGTCTCAGAAACCAACTGTTTGGTTCAGGTATGTGGATGACACCTTTGTCATCTGGTCACATGGCAAGACTGCTCTAACTCAGTTCCTGGAGTTCTTGAATACTCAGCACGCAAGCATCAAGTTCACTATGGAAACTGAGCAGGATAGATGTCTTCCATTTCTAGATGTGCTGGTTCGACGCAACGAGGATGCCACTCTAGGCCACCAAGTATATCGCAAACCAACTCACACAGATGGGTATCTGAATGCCACTTCCCATCATCACCCCTCTGAAAAGAACTCTGTCATTAGCTCTCTAATGTATAGAGCACTCACAATTTCCNTATGGAAACTGAGCAGGATAGATGTCTTCCATTTCTAGATGTGCTGGTTCGACGCAACGAGGATGCCACTCTAGGCCACCAAGTATATCGCAAACCAACTCACACAGATGGGTATCTGAATGCCACTTCCCATCATCACCCCTCTGAAAAGAACTCTGTCATTAGCTCTCTAATGTATAGAGCACTCACAATTTCCCAACCCTCCAACGTCGACAGTGAAGTTGAACATCTTGAGACAGCTCTGACCAAGAATGGATATAACATCCATCAAATTCGAAAGGTGAAGCATAAGCTACAGAGCAAGCTCTCTTCTCCCCGAGAGGAGATTGATCCTGAGGAAAACCAGGAAAGACCGAAAGTGGCCCTCCTCCCCTATCTGAGAGGCACAACAGAACGCATAAGAAAAGTACTCGGAAAACAACATCCGAACGATCTTCCAACCCCCAAAGAAGATCGGACAGATGCTGCTGAGTGCAAAGGATCCAAAACCACCCCTGAGCACACCAGGAGTGTACGAGATCCTTTGCTCATGCGGGAAAGTGTACATTGGAGAAACCCGGAGGAAGATCAGTACACGGATCAAGGAACACCAGCGGTGTTCCAAATACGGTCACTCAGAACAGTCTGCCAAGGCTGAACACAGGATGGACACTGGACATACTATCCAGTACGACCAAGCCAGAATGTTGGCCAAATCTCAAGGATATTTGGAAATCCATAAAAACCCTAACAACCCCAAAAGGGACAGAGGATATCAAGTGAACCCCATTTGGAAAACTGTCCTCCCGGTTTTTTAATTGACGAGCTGATCAATTAAAAACATACGATCGGCTGCCCCCCCCCTTCCCCTTCCCCCACCATCACAGCGAAAGATATAAGGACAACCCCCAGACATCGGAGCTCAGAATCGGAGCTCATAGCCCTGAAGATGCAGACTGCAATGTTTGCGAAACGTCGGCGCAATGCTGAAACCAAACGCGGCATCTATCCGGAAGCCAATAATGTCATTAATAATGGCCGCGAAAGCCTCAAAACTAAGAACAATGAATATCTCTCTACTAATTCGGCCAATGGCCTCATCAACAACCTCTACAACTCGATCAATAGCAACGATAATTACAACTCAATTGATGAATTGTCTCACCCATCTCCCATCATGACCAACAACTCATATCTAACTCAAGGACACTTATCCCCCACAGATTCCTCCCTCATTTTAGACTCAAACTATTCAACTGAAAACCAGGAAAATACTACTCTCTTGTATGCGGCCAGACCTGCTGATTAGTACGATCATGGCATCTCCAATCAAATACCAATTTCTTACTTCATCAATCCATCATACAATACCTTGAAGAATTACTCTAACCCTTCACCACAATGCTCAGTCTCCTCTCCATCAACAGATCATGACCTCACCGGTCCAGATCTGATGTTAATTGATCACCAATCCCCTAATAAAAATATCTTTGGTAAAAGAACATTTCACAGCAACTACAAAGACGCTGATCCAGATGTTTCACTTATTAAACCCCCCAAACAACAGCACAAATCCCTTCCCATTGTCACTCCCTCAAGACACTCCTCTTCCTGATCCTCTCGAAGAAGTATCTTCCCCCCAAAAAGTGCACAAACTCGAATTCGTCGATCCATCCCTGACACATCTCAGTGCAAATCGTTATCCCCTCCAATCCAACAACAGAACCTTTGAGGTACTTTTTCAATCTGACTATGCTCAACCGAATACTGAACATCTTTATGGATCTTTGCATCTACCTCGCAAAAATCATTTACAAAATTTTAAAAGATGCAAATCTGGTTTGCTCCACTCGAGAATTAAGTAAAATCAGATTTTCCATTATCGTCCCTTGCCAATCACCCAAACAAGCTAACGCCGTCATGGACTACCCATCTCTCAAATCCCAAAATAGCATTGCATACATTCTTGAATTGAATCTCTCTCGCCAAGACCTTATCAAGGGTGTTCCCCTCGATATCTCCATCGACGATCTCAAAAATGAACTCATCAGCACTGTCCCGTTCACTTAAGTATCTCGCTGTAACCGGTTTATCAAAAATACCAATGGACAAAGACACCTAACTCAATCTACTACCATTCAAATCAAATTTGAAGGCCAAATCCTTACCCCTTAATGTTTCCCTCTATAATCAATATCAGATTCGAAGTCCTCCCCTATGTATCTCAAGTAAAAAGATGCTCCAACTGTCTTCGATTCGGGCATGCAAAGGAGCACTGTCAAAGCTCTCCAACATGCAACCACTTCTCCCAAAATGACCATAATGCTAATCCCTGTCCCAACATCACCAAAACCCCCCAATGCATTAACTCCAAAAGCCAACATATTTCGACGAGCAACGACTGTCCTACTCTCCACCAATATGCAGCCGCAAACGGTATTTTCTATGTTAAAGCTAGACACATTCTCACAAACAACATTAATGGCACCAACTCCAACTCGCAAACTCAACAATTCCTCTCTGATAACTCTCCTCTTTCCCCCTCACCATTTATCCCCTCCATTTCTTCCTTCCCTTCCCTCTTTACACCTTCTTCTCCTTCGCCAATGTAAAGCCATCTGATACAAGTTCGTTCCACGGACCCTTATCCACCAGCCCCCTGTGGTTCGTCCCATCCCCCTGTCTTCCCACTCCCCCCTCTCCATCGTCTTCCTTCATGACTCTTCATCCCCAACGACCTTGCCCCCCCCCCCCCCCCCACCCCCCCCCCCCCCCCCCCCCCCCC
>NW_021681263.1:0-25104 GCF_001412515.2 Diachasma alloeum | reverse complement strand
CCCCAGCGCCCTTGCCCCCCCCCCCCGACACACCCACGTCACCCGCCCAAGTCAAATATCCAACAATAACTACCGCTTGCCTCCTTCTATGGCCCCTGATCACAGTCACCTGCTAATTTCTCCCAATGGTTCCAACTATTCCAATCTTATTTCCCCCAAATCTACACTAAATCCTCATCGTCAGTCAATATCTCTCAAGCACGTGTCCATAATCTCCCAATTATTCAACCCCCAAATCTTCAACTGATAATGAACCAAATCAAAACATTATTAGATGTCTTCCTCACCAAACTCTCTACTTTAGTGGAAAGCTTTGGTCTGTCTGATCACCTAAACCAAATCTCCAAACCCTTCAACTCCATCCAAACCACATCCCCTTCTCAACCCACGGCAACTGAACAAAATACCGTTCACACATAACCCCCCTCTACCACCTCTGCAACATCTATCTCCACTTCGCCTTCCTCTTCATCCAACATCTTCACTAACTCAATAATCACCCTTCTTTCCACACTTGATTCCCAATAATGGATCATACATATAAACATAACACAGAAAATTCTTCTCTTCGTATCCTACAATGGAATTGCCGAAGCCTCAGACCAAAGATTGGAGACCTCCGCAATATTTCATATAAATACGACTTAATCCTTCTTTCCGAAACCTGGCTCAAACCAGGCCAACAACCGATCTCACTACCAGGCTTTCAACTTCTCAGAGAGGACATCCTAGACCAACAAGGTCTTGGAATAGCCATTAAGGACAATATAACATAGTCTCGTATCCATAATCTAGACAAACTATCAACCAATCTACACCTGATAGCAGTAAAAATCCCATCCTCTAGCGGCGAAATAGCCATTATCTCCCTTTATAAAAAACCCAAGGTCTTTGTTCCATCCGCCGAATGGACCAAGCTCCTCGATCTGTGTCCCTCTGCCCATGCCACAATCATAGGAGGTGACTTCAACTCCTACTCTGAAGTATGGGGTAGCACCTGCTCTTGTGACTCTGGCTCCAATCTCACCAATGCTTTTGCAAACTCCCACCTTCTCCCACTCAATGATGGTACCCTAACAAGAATTACATCCCCAAATGAAGCCCCTTCATGTGTCGACCTCACCCTCGTCTCCTCCAATATAGCATTACAATCAAATTGGAATGTGCTACCTGACCATATGGGTAGTGACCACTACCCGATTGCTACCCAAACCAACTGTCCCCCTGAATATTGAAAATCATTCTCTTACAAAATCAACAAGTCCAAGATTGACTGGTCATTGTTTGAAGAGTCACTATCTTTAAATATCGATTTCCTGAAAAATCTCCCAAATGAAACTCTTTCTCAAACAAAATATGAATCCTTCAGCGATAATATAACGAAAGCAATTACTTCCTCTTCCCAAAGTTGAAAAGAAAGTCTACTCTCCTCCCGCCCAGCACAACTCCAAAAAATCAAAAGAAACCCCCCCCCACCCCCTGGTGGAATGAAATGTGTTTAAAAGCAGTAGCCCTTAGAAGAAAAGCCACATTTAGAAAATTCATCTCAGAAGAAAATTACATAGCCATCAAAAAACAAACCGCCCTCACCAAACTCATTCTTAGAAAAGAAAAAGTAAAATGTTGGGCTAATTTCTGCAACACCCTAGATACTCCCATGAAAATAGTCTGGAACAAAATAAAATGGTTTAAAAATCGTAATAACTATAATCCAGCTCATATCCCCAAGCAAGACAATGAATCAACAATCAAAATGAGAGAATTCATCTCTGGCTTCTGCCCGAATCTCCCATCAGACTGCTACCCTCCTCCTCCTGCAATCCCCTTTGAATCAAACCCCTTTCTCCAAAAGGAATTCAGTCCCCAAGAATTTACTCAAGCTCTAAGATCAATGAAAAATCAATCCTCCCATGGGCTAGATAAAATCGACTATACAATCATTAGCAAACTTTCCTCAGAGTACAAGTCCATTCTTCTTGACATCTTCAATGAGCTTCTTAACGCAGGACAATTCCCTGACTCCTGGAGACAATTCCTCATCTTCCTCCTTCCAAAATCATCTCCGAACAAATTCTGCCCAATTGCCCTTGCCTCCCATTTCCTCAAACTCTGTGAAAAAATAGTATCAAACAGGCTCACATGGTGGCTCGGATCACAAAATATTCTTCCAAACATTCAATTTGGTTTTAGAAAAATGCGCTCATGTGCAGATAACTTAGGTATCCTGTCCTCAGAAATCCTCACCGGCTTTGCATCTAACGAATTTACCGCTTGCCTCTTCGTAGTCATAAAAGGAACATTCGATCATGTAGATCCCTGTAAACTCTATGAAGACCTTGCTCGCCTAGGCATTCTCTAAAAAATTGCCAACTTCATCTATTTCCTTCTAGCTTTTCGTCAATCATATTTTGTCATACAAGGTAATCTTGAAGGCCCTTTCCCGATGGATAGAGGTACAGGACAAGGCTCGGTCCTAAGCCCCATCCTCTTCAATCTCTACCTTGCCAACCTCCCGTCCCTACAATCATTTGGCGCTGACTCTATATCATTTGCTTATGATCTAGCTATCTATTCCCGCGGTCGTAATCTTGATGCAGTAGTATCCTCAGTGGAGAAAGCTGTCAATAAAATTTCTGAATTTTCAACTGATAAACATCTAGAAATCTCCCCAGAAAAATCACATCTCGTTATATTTTCCAAAAAACACTTCAACCCATCCGAACATTCTATTTCTATCAACGACTCCCCAATCATTGCTGAAGACTCTACTAAATTTCTTGGAGTAACTCTTGACTACAGATTCTCATTCTCCAAATACATCAACGCTATA
Organism: Diachasma alloeum; assembly: GCF_001412515.2. Lineage (NCBI taxonomy): Eukaryota > Metazoa > Arthropoda > Insecta > Hymenoptera > Braconidae > Diachasma > Diachasma alloeum. Next base: position 22,274 of record NW_021681263.1, on the reverse strand, counting down.
GCCCAAAAAGGTTCCAAAAAACTTGGTACGGAGCTGATCCTAGAAACCTTATTATTTTGTATCGTAGTCTTCTTCGTAGCTCAATTGAATATGGATATGACTATATCCTCCGTTTTGCTAACTATAACGACTTTGCAAAACTAAACAAACTGCAATACTCTGCTCTAAGGCTAGCTGTGGGATATCGCAGCTCTACCCCCAAAAACGTCATGCTGGTGGAGACTGCTGGACCCCCTCTCTCTCTTAGAATCTCTCAACTTTCTGACAGATATATGATGAGAACATTCTCTCTCTCAAAACATCCTCTTCACGACAAACTCTCATACTTACACCTCATTCTTGAAAAGAAAAAATCAAATATCCACAACATCCAAACTGCTCTCCCCCGTTACAGATCTCACAAGACTCCTCCACCACCAATCAAAAATTCACTCCCACCCTCACCCAGTGCCCTACCAATTCCCTTTCAGCCTCATCACTGCCTCTCCCTCCATTAACACCTCAATTGGTAACCGAATAAAAAATAAAAAAGATGTCAACTCATGTCTGGAGAAAGAATTGCAATCTGAGAATCTAGACTCCCACACTCACATTTACACAGACGGCTCCAAAACACCAGCTTTTATGTGGGCTATGCTGTCTTTATCCCCTCTCACAATATAATAACAAAGCACAAAATCTCCTCATTCGCCTCAATCTTCAATGCTGAAGCCCTCGCCATCCTCACTTCCCTCAGAACAATTCAACAACACAATATTGAAAAAGCAGTGATTCTCCCTGACTCTCTAAGTGTCCTTATAGCCCTAACTAACATCGCCCTCAAATCCAACTCACACATCGTTTATCAAATTCTCGAACTATGGTCACTCCTATCTCTCAATGATCCAGAAGTCTCATTCGTCTGGATCCCCTCTCATGTAAGGATAACCGGAAATGAATCAGTAGACTCCTATGCAAAGGACTCAATCACAAATGATGAAGATAATAACTCACCTATCCCCCACTCCGACTTCAAAGGCTCCATTACCAGTAGAATGAACTCAAAAATTTTCAAACTACTTCGACAACAAGCCAGAAACCTTGATAAAGGATAAGAATACTTTAGGAAATTATATAAGGGCTGCCATCCTCCCTGCTTTAAAACTCTCGATATTGACAGACCACAAGTTACAACTATCTCAAGAATGAGATCAAACCATTTTAATCTAAATCAAGGTCTTCATAGGAAAAAAATAGTGGACTCCTCACTATGCTCCTGTAATCAAGTAGAATCTCTTGCACATGTTTTCTGGTACTGTCCAAAGTATACAAGAGAATGCACAGTATTCATTAAAGCTTTAGAAAAACTCAAGATAACTTCATTTAATTTGACCAAAATCCTAATATTTCCCAGCTCTAAGATATGCTTCATCATTACAAACTACCTCAAATCCATCAACAAACTCATTTGAAAATTTTTCAAATTCTCCCCCTGAAAACCTCTATCCTCCTTACCGACATACATTATTTCTGAAAGGTCCCTATAGAGGGACAACGGCCGCAAGATTTTTAAATCAGAGCCATAAAAATCGAAGAAGAATCTCTGGAGTTGTCGACAACCAACAGTCCCTCAGCAATCCACGGACTATACATGGACAGTACATTATCAGTCCATTATCGATACATCAGCGATACATCACCCATAGAGAGAAGCACATCACAAGTAAATGGATGAGCACCTACGAGAAGTAGGAACGCGACCCCCAGATTGTCACCAATATCCTCCAGGTTATCAACAGTTGCCTCCAAGGAAACAGATCCATAGTATGTACTGCTAGCAACAGCTCAAGCTAGAATACAAGTCTCCAAGAGGACTTTCAAGCTCGAACCAAAAGTATCAATGAAATCTGAATAAGCACTTCATCAACTATCAATCAACTGAAGGTCATCAACGACAGAATCAACCCGAGTTAGTGGAATCAACTAGCCCGACGTCGATTGGGGACTTTACAACGTCCTCAAGTCGACAAAGGACGTACAGAGAGCAATATCAGACAGGATCGACGGTTTGCAAGATCTTCAGCGAACCGATCCACATCATCTCCAGCCTGATCCAGAAGAGATCATCAACTAGGGCAGACAACCAAGGCCGTTCATCAAAGAGTTGTCAAGTCCAGAAATCCTCAAGTTAATTGGCGCCAATACACCACGATTGATTGGACACCAGCAAGGACAATCAATTGGAAAACTGTTCACGAATTATTCCTCAACGGCCGTAAGGAATCTTCCAACTGAGCAGTTAAGAGAGCTTCTCCAACAATTCAAACCAGGAATAACTACAAGTCCAATCAACACAACTAGAGCTATCAGCAGAAACAGATGATCTCAACAGTAAGAAGAATAAGAATCCAACTACAAAAGATATCAAACTGAGCGCTGCACAGTAGGAATATCTCCAAGGACATCATCAGTGCCAGAAGAATCTAACTCAAAGCCTGACATCAACGTTAGACAATTACACGCTGAGTCAACTCAAACGAGTCACGCTCCCAGCTCTTTAGAAACTTCAACAACGAGTAAGAAATACAGAAACAACAGAATATTCAGAATCCACTCCAGCATACTATCTACCGCATCATGGGACTCTGACAGACGAAGCAATCATCAAGAAGATCAACAAGCGACCTCAAGGATATCAACTGTAGCAATGAATCTCACCAAGAGGAATGTATCTAAAGAGTAGCAGTGACTCTCAACAATAGCAGTAAATCTCTATAACCAGCGGATCAATGAAAAAGCAGCCAATCAACTAGCAAGATCATCATCCAAAAGCAGATCACCAATACGTGCTGTTAAGCAGCCGAAGTTAGAGCATAATCACCAAGAAGAGTCTCGATCGAAGCTAGAGCTCTAATTGATCAAGGATCAGAAATACATTCCTTTCTGAACAACTAGTCCATCAGCTAACTCTCCAGTAAAGACCATCAACAGCCACAAGAACATCAACCCAGAGAAACTCAATACCTCGGAAGGAATCATCAGGATATCTTCAGCATTAGCAGCGAGCTAAGGAACATCAGAAACTCCAAGATTGAGAGATAAGTATCATGTTCCATATATCAATAAATTTGGCAAGTGATACGTCTCTTACCCTGTTTCTCCCTTTAGCAATCATCGATAACGAGCTTGACGACGAGCAAAGGAACATACGCATCCTTCAACTCGACAGACGGTTCACCAGACAGAAGAACATCATCAGCAGATAGTCGATGACTTACGACCACAAGAATAGATCATCAGGTTATCCATAACAACCCTCAGATTGTCAACAATAGCCTCAAAGAATGAGGGAAGCTATGGCCTCCTCAACTCGACAAGAAACCCATAGGAAAGAATATCAACAGCAGAAAATCACACCGATCCGCAATTCACTGAGAAAGATCAACAATCAGCAGCAGACCAACACACAGGTTATTACAGATAGCTCAGGCGAAAATACAGTCTCCAATGCGATTCCAAAGCAATCCCAAAGGAGCTACTTGCCCCAAGATCAACCAGTTCATCAACGAGAGGTTCAACGAAGATTATCAACAAGCAAATCTATAAAAATCGGTACAAGCAACTAAGTAAACATAAGAAGAATCGTGTCAGTCATCTTCAAGCAGACGATGGGTCTCTACAGCTCCAAATCAATGCCCACATCCTCAAGAACTTCACCAGGAGACTGCCACCATTCTCGTACTCATCAACAAGAACCGGCTCTCGACAGAATCTTCAACTAGCCGATCTAAAGTACCTCAAGTTATCGAAGACATTCAACATATGAGAAGCACATCTGAATTCTCCAGGAACTCCTTCAGTATAGCATCTACTGATTCACGAACTTCAGAGAGAGGATGTATTCACCAAGATTCATCAACATACAGCAGTTGACAGAAGAATGTCATCAGTCATCCATCAGAAAAGCAACCTAGACATCCTCATCGAAGAGAAAGTGGCTCTACAAGCCACCCGCTACGAGTCGACAATCCAGGGAGCCTATTCTCGACTCAGGATCGTACGATCGTACAAAAGCGGGTCGCATACGACCCAGCAGTTCGCTTAAGGGCCACATGTGACGCGTTGTCGTACGACCGTACGATCCTGAGTCGAGAATAGGCTCCCAGAGTTAATCAACAGCCAATAGAAGCAACAACGAATCTTCTTCGTCGTATCACCGAGAGAATCTCAACGCAGTCAGACAATAAAATCTGTCTTATTGGCTGACTGCATCGGGGATGCAGGAATCAACTGGACTGAGAGGTGAAGTATCAATTTTCCTTTATCAATTTGGCAAATGATACAACTCTCATCCATTGTTTCCACCCCGACGTAAACCAATCACCGGAACATCACCAAGAAATTCATCTCGGCGACGAGGAATTCAACGCAGCTATGAGACTCATCAACGTAGATGGCATCGAAGACAGCTGATCCAATAGACACTCCTCAAGTCGTCATACGTCTCTACAGTAGCCATGAGTGTAGTGGCCTACACTAGATCGACACATATTAACGAGTCCATCTCAACAGTCATGTCGGGAGTCATCAACTGATCAACTCCTGAAGCTCAACCAAGTAGAAACTCAGCTGAGGTCAGTGGTGATGAAACCCCAGCTGACTGTCCATCCAGAGACATATCGACAAGTCAACTAGTAACCCATAACCTGTGGATAAACTAAAATCCACAACACTAGCCACAGTCATCAACAGACGTCCTAATCGAAGTATTCATCTAAGAGGTCATCACCAGCTCACCCAGTCGCTATCAATTTGAGCTGGCTGAACTCCTCAACAGATATTCAAGATCGTCCAAGGTGAAACAACCTCATCGTCTATCCTCACGCAAAAGAACTCAACGTCAGATCCTGCTCATAAATCTCTCCAAGGAAATCATCAACAAAAAGTCATCGATTACAACAAGCACTTCAGCACTAGAAGGAGCAAATCATCAGACTAGGAGGACGTCTCAAGTGCTCAAAATCAAACCCTGACGAGATTCACCTAATAAATTTGCCTCGTCAGTCTCGTCTCATCAGTAAGTAAACGGAGAAACTCACCAAAGAACCCTCCAGTGGAGTGTTAGCAGTTCTCAACAAGTTGTAAAAAAAAGAAAATCAGTCGGAAGAGAATCAGCAATTCCAAGCTGCTCTCGTCACTCATAGGACTCAACGAAGTTTTTCAACACTAAAAGCACCTCACTTCAGTGGCGACTGGGAAGCAGCAAGAAAATCTACGAAGTATCATCTCAACAGCACTCTTGGGTCATCGAGATTCACCGATAAAGAACTCAACAACATTCAGATTCAGACAAGGGCCTGTCTGCACGCCAGTCGGCCAATCTCATCAACATCTTATGACTCAGATGATCTCCAAGCACTCACCCAGGACAATTCCTGACTGGTGAGCCTCTACACGTGATTCCAGAGTCGTTCTATCTCCACAAGAACCTCAGCAAGAACGACAGATGGAATGTCATCACCTAGAAGATCCAGAAATCCTGGTCCAGGTGGGCTAAGGAGTCCAGCAGAAGTGGCTCATCAGAGCAGCTACTATCAACACCAGCAACCTCAACTCCAACCCTCGACGATCCAGCCGAGGCAGAACGACAATGAGAAAATCAAACAGAAATTCAACATCCATAGTGAGGAACGCCCCTGGCTGAACTCATTACTCATAGAGACTACAAACCCTCAACCAGACTGAAACCACATTCCAGTTTCATACGTCTCAGCACCTTAGAAGCTCACCAAGAACTCATGTCTAGATAACCAACAGAGTCTTTCATCATATCATACGAGAGATTCACCGAAAGACAACAGACCAATCAACATGGAAAACTCCTCAAAAGAACCAACGCAGAAGAAGCATCAGTAGCCCTGGGAGATATCATCAATCCGAGCTGTGAGTCGTATTAAATAGCTTCCGCCCAAAATTATCAACAGTACATCAGCAATCAGCCCTAAATTATCACCAGTACATCAGCAATCAGGAGAAGAAATCTATCCAACAATCAGGAGAAGAAAACTATCGAGAAGACGATCCAGAGCCAGTCAACGAGTAATTATCGCAGAGAAGCAGCAGCGGAGAAATGGAACACATAATTCATCTTCCCTGATGATGAATGGCCCCCGAGATGTTTGAAACTCAGCTATTCAAACTAGTCAAACGGTCACCGGGCTTAACGAAAATCTCGAGAAACTTCGGGACCCTTCGGGATCACGGTCAGCTACGAAGAACATTGCCGAAAAAGTCAGTAGTATCGTTCTAGACACCGAGAGAGTCACTCTAACCACAGTATCGTATCGTCTCTATCTCTGTACAGTCGAGTATTATCGCAATCGCTATATCGAGTACACCACCGAGTACATCACCGTGAGATACTGAGTTAACACTCCCAGTAGCATCTCTATTCGAGTCAATCATCTATTAATTTTGAGTCAATTATCAATTCATTTTGGGACTATAATCAAGTGAATTATCAAGAGAATTATCAAGTGCAGTGTAGAGACAATTATCGAATTTAAATTGAGACAATTCAACGAACAGTGTACCCTTATAAGATTACTAGACGCGTGGTTTACACCATAAATAAAGTACATCACCAGTGGGTTTTTAGTAAATCGCGTGTAATTAATTTTCACACCTTTTCCAAATCACTTTTCCCCAACCCGCCTAAATTTTTAGCATCAATTTCAAACAGACCTTGTCTGTAGAGTGAAATGAGAGCTACAAGAAAGGTCATCATAAAAATTTCGCTATCTCTATTAGATTTCCAGATATATCTCGAGGATTCAGCTAGACGTTACATCGACTTGAACCATTTTACCAATGCACTACTGATCTTTTTCAAATGTATTTCATTTCTTTCCTATTTCATTTCTATCTTTCATTTTTCATATCTAGCATAGAACTATCTTGCTAATGGATTAAGTTCCCTATTGAATTTCGATTTTACTGATTCTATTCACCTATTCATTGTGTTATTTGAATTAACAGTAGAATGTTCATGGGAGAATCATTTCCAACTTCAGAGATGAATGCTGAAATTTTCTCTAATCATTTCTATAAGGATGTCGCGAAAGTATAAAAACTCACCAGAATCTTTCTCTTACGTTTGTGCTGGATTCACCCCAAAGTCACAGAGGAGAAATATCACCCCTGATTTGGAAAGTGCTTACCAAAAATTGTTTAATCACCCTGTATCAAATGTGGGCGAAACGTGGGTCCCAACTATGTGCTGCAGCTCTTGTCGTGCAAATTTGCAGTTATCAGTTCAGCAAGATATTATGAAGTTCAAGTTCAATATCCCCGCAATATGGAGAGAGCAAAAAGATCACATTACGGACTGCTTTTTTTGCCTAACCAACACATACGGATATTCCACCAGAAATAAAAAATCTCTGAAGTATCCAGACGTTTCCTCAATGGACCTACCATCATTCTCACCAAACATCCCAATATTTAAGAGTGACAATTTCGTGAAGAAAAGTGACGAATCTGATGACATACAGCACAGCAATGAAGAAGACCCCGAGTATGCAGAAAAAGAAGTAACAGCTCCCGTAACACCACATCCCCTTTCGCAAGAGCAATTAAATGATTGGGTGAGAGATTTTGGTCTCATGAAAGACACCAGAGCTCATGGGTTCGAGGATGATAGAGTGTCAGTTCTTGCAGCCTGGTGTTTGCCCCAGTCATTTCCGTGATCGAGACAAGACGTTTCATCAATTTTTCAGGAATGATGAAGAGCCTTGTTATTGCTCTGATGTACACGGTTTGATGCAGAGTCTGGGATTCAAGGATCATGTGGAGGAATGGCGTCTTTTCATTGATTCCTCCTGTACCAGTCTGAAGGCCGTGCTTCTTCATATAGGCAATATATTTTCTTCGGTGCCTATCGCCTACTCTACGTCATTGAAAGAAAATCACGAGAACGTGAAATTCCTGCTCGAGAAAATTGATCATGCCTCCCATAACTGGTTAATCTATGTTGATCTCAAAATGGTCGCACTCATTTCAGGAATGCAACTAGGGAAAACAAAGTACCCCTGGCTTGCTGTGTGAGTGGGATAGTCGAGACCGCAAAAACCACTACAAAATTTCTGATTGGCCTTCACGTGAGGAGATGATTCCTGTTAAGCGAAACGTTATCAGGGAGCCACTGGGTAAACCTGAGGATATCTGTCTGCCACCCCTGCATATCAAGCTTGGACTGGTCAAGAACTTCGTCAAAGGATTGAAAAAGGGAGGACCAGCATTTAGCTACCTGAAGACGCTATTTCCGAAACTCAGTGATCCTAAGATAAAAGAAGGTGTATTTATTGGCCCACAGATTCGTAAACTGCTCAAGAATGATGAAGATTTTTCAAAACGCCTAAAACCTACAGAACTGAGGACGTCGGATTCATTGCAGCGAGTCTTTTCCGAGTTTCTCGGAAGTCACCGTTCACCAGAGTACAGGAAAGTTGTCAATCAGATGCTGACTAATTACAATGAAATGGGATGTAACATGTCGTTAAAAATTCATTTTCTACACTCCCATCTGGATTTCTTCCCAGATAAGCTTGTTGACGTTAGTGATGAACAGGGAGAGCGCTTCCATCAGGATATCGCGAAGATTGAGAAGCGATACCATGGAAAACATATCACCCTCCCTCATGTGCTTGCCATCATCGCCTTCGGCTCGGAAGGCAATCTTGCACGTGGGGGACGATGATCTGTTTTCCAAGGCTCGGGTATGTAATGTACTATTTCGTCTCGACAAGTGCCTCGCAGTAAGCACGAGAGTGATGTTTCCTGCCCTCTGTCGCCAAAAATCATAAGTTTTCGAGCATGGGAAGTACTTCTTAATAAATGATGAAATGTGTCAGACACGCTGAACTCGCGAAAATTGGTCTGTTTCGTTTTTCGTTCCATTTCTCAACAATGTGAGTATTCAACTGCTTAAAAATGATATACACCAGTTACTAACTATTTATTTTAGGAATAAAAACGTTAAATATGAGTCAAATACATTTTCAAACGAACCTGTGCGTCAATTAATGCCACCCATGCTCTTAACCTCTCAGTCTCCGTATTCTTGCGTGAAAATGTCAGTCTGAAATTTTTAATTCAAGCTAATTGTCAATAATTTTTCTTTTCATTCATCTAAAAATTTGTGAAGTGTATATGGAACGTATGTGTTATGCGCGATATTTTTTTTTTGCTAGGGCGAAAATGAAAAATGAACCACCAGCAAAACCAAGGTATGGGGAATCGCAGTTGAAAGAGACTCTGGTGAAAGTGCGTAGTGGACGTCCACAGGCCACGGTCGCCAAGGAGTATAATATTTCCAGAACCACTTTGAGACATAAAAAGACAAGAGTATTGAAGCCTGTGATCTAAAAGAGAGGCCCAAGTTGTATACTGGGTGATGACATCGAAGGAAAACTTGTAGAATGGATCAAAGTCATAAGTGCCCAAGGATTTCCGGTGGCCAGAGATCAATTATTTAATAGTGTGCAATTACTGCTAAAAGAACTGAATAAGATGGAAGCTGTCTTCAACAAAAATCGACCAGGCCGAAGTTGGTTTGATGGCTTTATGTCCCGTCATTCTGGACTCTGTGAAAGATTATCTCAAAATTTAGTCCATTCTCGAGCTATTATCAGTAAGAAGAATATTCGCGATTGGTTTCAAAAAGTTGGGACTTATTTGGAGGCAAAGGGTCTCAAGGATATCGATCCATCTAGAGTATTTAATTGTGACGAATCGTCATTTCCCTTGGCTCCTAAATTAGGGAATGTCTTGGTTCAGAAAGGAAATAAAAAAGCATACACACGTGTTAAAAATGATGACGAAGAATCCGTCACTACTCTTTTCTGCGGAAATGCTACTGGTCAGATGATTCCCCCAATGGTTTTGTTCAAATATTCACATATTCCACCGCCCATTTAATCTGAATTCCCTGATGATTGGGCTATTGGGCACACGAAGAAGGGTTGGGAGACAGCCCAGTATTTTTCTGACTGGATCTCCATCGTCTTTTACAAATGGCTACTCAAGAATGCAATTCAGTTTCCAATAATCTTATATGTGGACGATCATGTATCCGATTTGACATACAGTTTGAGTCAATTTTGCAAAGAGAAAGGAATCATATTAATTGCACTTTATCCAAACTCAACTCACGTTCTTCAACCGATGGATGTGGCCATCTTCAAACCTTTGAAAGCTCGTTGGGGAAAAGTGGTACGAGATTGGAGACTCAAGAATGATGGTGATCGTTTGTCACTGGAGAAATTTGGGACTGTGATAAGTGCAGTTGACTCAATGGATTTTGGACCGTTGCTAAAGAATGGGTTTACAGCAACTGGTTTGCATTCATTTTGCGCAGATGCTGTTGTGTATGATGCACTACTCACTATGTCAAACGACAAGACTCCAGATACTCACTCGCATTCCCAACGAGATTCTACCCAGAATGTTCTTGTTGCGATGGAGAGCCATATTGATCAGGACGTGTTGAAGAGCTTCAAAGAAACTGATATTAACGAAGAGTGGACGGGGAATATATCACGCCGGAGTCTATTTTATGTATGGAGGAAAATGAAGAGATTGTATACAAAATCTATTTCTCATGACAATAATGAGGACCAACTGGATAAGACTACGATCACTCCGGTATATGCAGTTATAATCTAGTTCAATTCAATATTAATTTCGAAATATGTTTTCCAAGATGAGGATTAATCAGCTGTATTCATTTTTTGTTTTTTCATCGATTGAATTGTGTAGAAATTGATTTTTATTTAATATTCTTCAGGTTGTCAGTATATGTTGCATTAAATTTTTTAGATTGAACAGGAAGAAATGAATAAGCAAAATGAAGAATGCAATGGAACTCCAGATCATGAAGCAACAGTCTCAGCTTCATCTCCAATCGTCAGTGAAGCAGATATTCTCATTACAGAAGCTAGACTATCTGAGTTTGTACTGTCTGAAAACTCAGTAATCTTTGAAATTACTGAAGATGGTGAGCTAAAGTCAGTCACTGACATTGATTCAACTCTGGAAACCGAACGAGAGAACCTGAAGGAGTTTACCGGGGTAGTCAATTGCAGCGAGTCCAATGCGAGAAGAGAAGCTCGCGGTTCATCTGATCAAAGCCCAAAGGGAGTAGTCATCTCTAACCATCACTTCAACGAGCAGCCTACAGGCCAACAGGCTGAGGGACTCCAGCCTAAGGACGAGGAAAGAAGTCCCAATAACGAAAAATCTGACTACCCAATCCCAGACGTTACATCTCCTTTTAAGTGAGCTCTACCAGTAACTCAGCCACTGAGAGGGATCAATAGAAAAAGGAGAAATGCTAAGATGAATGTGAAAATGCCATCTGTAGCTATTTCTGCTGACTAGGAGGCTTTTCACAGAGCTAAATAAGAACTGAAGCTTTTGGAGGAATCAGAAAAGAGGGAGTGAGCTTTGGAAAGAGCAAGGATTAAATAAGAACGAGCTAACGTCTAAGAATTGAACAAAAAAAATCGAGAAATTGCAAAAGCTCCTCGGCAAAAGCAAAAGGAAAAGGACAAGAAGGAAAAAAGATTGAGAAGAGAGAGATTCGAAGCTCAGAAACTGAAGGCTGCAAATGAGAAGGAGGAAGAGAAATCTTCAAGGAAGAGAAATTCAAAGAAATCTGTTCCTAGGGTTGACGGGATTGAAGAAGCGACAATTTTTTTCAAATTTTCCAGGATGGAACTCCCATAACTAGAAAGGTTTTTTCAATTGTTTATTTAAAAAGTTGCAATCATATTTACTTTTTCCGAATGATATATTTTTTTAAATAACTAATCATTCTTTCCAAACAATGAAGCCCTTTTCAGTTTTCCACATAAAATGCGTAGTTATTAAGATATAAATGTTCAAAAGCTTGCGGATTCCTTACTCAACTAAATGTACCGTTGAAATAGCATGGAACGTCCCATCTATTTTCCCGAAGAAAATCGTCCGAAGGTGTCCACATTCTCTGACACACGCACGCGTCCCATGATGTCACTGCGAGTACTTATCAATTCGCGTGACCAAGGGAGATTCCAGTGTGTGAGAGGATTAAGGGATCCATTCCACAACTAAGCATATTCCTACGATTCGCCATCTTGTAGTAATGTGCGTGAGCTGCCGCGCTTTTCTTATGGCGCACTACCGCACTGACGGCCCTCCACTTCTCTCACATGTAGACGATCGTAGACGTTGGCCGTTGAATGGGTTAAGCGTATTTTTGGAACAAAAATACCGATTTTCGTCACAAGACCCAAAAAAAAAAAACATTTCTGACGAGTGAACATAATTTTTCTTCACAATGTCTATAAACAACGTTTTATGGATGAATAAAATCTTAATTACACGTTGATTAGAGGAGTAAAATTGTGGGGAAACAGTCGCATATGGTATTGGACGACGTGCGTGGTGTTTCACTCTCCATTTTCTATCACTTCCAGTTGTACCGCGTAAGTAGAAAAAATTACACGCATAAAAAATTCAATACAAAACCTAGCGAATTCGCTAGAAAATTCTATTGGAATTCTATAGGAATTCTATTGAAAAATTCTGCTTTTTTTTTGCGCTGATTCTATTGCACATTTGATAAGAAAAAGTCAATATATTTTAAATTTTTGTTCGAATTTTCCTCTTGAGATTTTTTCTAATAAAATTATTAGGCACAATTTTTCCAATTTTTCCCCTGGATCTCGTTTTGTTTTGCATTCTAGAATCCGAATGGAAAAAACTTGGAAAATTGGTGGCCAAGCATTATTATGGAAAAAATCGAAAGATTCATAGAATAACAATTTTGAACACTTATTTGAAGTAAATTAATTAACTACTGCTCCGAACAATTATATAAAATAATCGAAGTAAATTGTAATTCTATTTCAATATCATAGTTTCCGGAAATTTCTTGAATTTCCTCGAAATTTCTAGAAATTCCGTGAATTCTCTCAAAATATTTATTAACTGCCTGAATACTATTGCGTTTTCTAGAAACTCCATGTATCCTCTCGAATTTTCAAGAAACTTGTTGAATTTTCACTAATTTTCCAGAAATTTCCTAGACTTTTCCAGAAATTTTTACTTTACTCACTGGAAAATACGGAAACCTTGAATTTTCTATCATTTCCTCGAAGATGCAAGAATGTGATTGAATTTTCGGAAAAAACAGAATTTTCTAGGCGCCGAATTTTCCCCAATTATTCACAAAGCACCGAGATTTTCTAGATGTTTCGAAGAACCTGAGAATTTTTCAGGAAATGCAAAAAATTGCAAGAAAATGTGTCGTAACAGAAATGGATTAATTTGTCTAATAATAACTACCGTTGAACATTCTCAAGTTTCCCCGAAGATTCTATAAAGAACCCTATCCCAAATCCCTATGGGATTTGAGCCCCACGTGTACAATATTGTAATGCATATTACTGGGTAGTGTACACCCTGTATATCAATAATATACAGGTTTCCAACTCCTGTGCTGTGTGCATGTACCCTAATATGAAGCTTGAAGTTATCGTGCAGCACAAGTTGCGGTACATTCTAAATATTTTTTTTATCTAAGAATGTCACTTAAGATGATAATGTTGACGATGTCCGGTAGACTTTCGAGTGTTTTGTGTCTTCATGCGTCCATGGCACCTCCTCGTGGTTGACTGTGGTAACAGATATAAAGATGCGTTTTGTCTAGCTAAGACCCTGGACGCGTGTTATGCCGTCATGGCAAGAAGGATTCAAAAATGCGATTTAAAAGCTTCTGGAGTCCGTCCTGGAGGGGAAGATAAGCGAGCGGCGGATGTACCTAGAGGGTCAAGCCAGCCTCCGGAGGTCCGTCAAGTTGGCAGTCCTAGGTGCTCCAATCGGGACCAAAATATATGCAAAATTAGGCGCTATTTAATCGCTTTTTTGGTGCCCAATTTTTTTTTCATGCTCTAATAGAATTTCTAAAAATTGCGTTTTTTAAATACGAGCATCAAGTTAGCGAGAAAATTGGGGAAAACAACGATTAAAAAAGTCAAACCTAGGGGATAATAAGGCGCTTTTCACGTGCTTTCCGATACTGGAGAGAAAACTGTTTTTTTTTTAGAAAAACGGAACGGTTTGAAAGGAACCGATGTGGATGAAAGAAGTGTAGGGGGATAGGCATATGAGTACGGTGAATTCCCCAAATTAGGTCCTATTCAGTGAGACAAACCAAAATTTTGGTGCTTCACGTGCAGTCAAGTATTTCAGAGGCTCAATCGTGTCAAGAGGCAGGGTCATTGGGTATGTCTCCAGCAGTCTCGGAACGGTGGACATGCTTGGAGACATTAGGCGCTCACGAATGAAGACAATTTGAAATTTCATGCTCCGCCTCTGGACCGAGACCCAGTGAAAGCTCAGTTACGCCATAAGAAAAAGTCATTGGGTATGTCTCCAGCAGTCTTGGAATGGCGAACATGCTTGGCGACATTAGACGCTCGCGAATAGAGACATGGTCATGTCATGACATTTTTCAACTTGACTATTGAGGAGGACAATTTATGAATTTTAGTGGTGGAATTTTTGTGGGGGGATTTGAAAAACACATCGAAATTATTGGTGAGTCGAAACTCGTTGGTCCAATTAAGTCTTTTCGCTCTCCTCCAAAATGCAACAAAAAAAAATCTTACGATCGAGTGGCGTGATGCATAGTCATTGTTAATAAGTCGACGCTCACTAGTTGAATCAATTATTGGTGATGTTCTGTCTATAATTCACCGTCATTAGAGGGAAATAAAATAATTGACTGTCGTTTCCATTTTTTCATCCGTAGATATAACAATTCTGTGCAAAATATCAGTCGCTCCCCCTAAAAAAAGTGAATCAACGTGAAGTCTGAGACTGAAATATTTTTATTTTATATGAGTATTATTTTGAAGAAATATTTTTTCACATTTTGCACACCTTCGTGTTCATCTTCGGACCATCATAAATCAGAACCCGCAGTTGATTCTCATATTTCGATCAATGTCGGCGAATGATGAGACAGAGCGTCCATAAAATTTTTTTTTAACACTTGCTCCAAAATGACATTTTTCGAATTGACTATTGGGACGACGCTCACTAGTTGAATCAATTGTTGATGTTCTGTTTATAATTCGCCGTTATTATTGAGAGAGATAAAAGAATTGACTGTCGTTTCCATTTTTTCATGAGTATTATCAAGTATCGTCAAGTCTGAGACGGAGATTCCGAGACTGCTGGAGTAATGTCCAATGACTTTGTCTTATGACGTGACTGAGCTTCCACTGGATCTCGGGCCGGAGGGGGAGCACCAAATTTCAAATTGTCGTCATTCGTGAGCGCCTAATTTCTCCAAGCATGTCCACCATTCGGAGACGGCTGGAGTAATGTCCAATGACTTTGTCTTATGACGTGACTGAGCTTCCACTGGATCTCGGGCCGGAGGGGGAGCACCAAATTTCAAATTGTCGTCATTCGTGAGCGCCTAATTTCTCCAAGCATGTCCACCATTCGGAGACGGCTGGAGTAATGTCCAATGACTTTGTCTTATGACGTGACTGAGCTTCCACTGGATCTCGGGCCGGAGGGGGAGCACCAAATTTCAAATTGTCGTCATTCGTGAGCGCCTAATTTCTCCAAGCATGTCCACCATTCGGAGACGGCTGGAGTAATGTCCAATGACTTTGTCTTATGACGTGACTAAGCTTCCACTGGATCTCGGTCTAGAGGAGGAGCACCAAATTTCAAATTGTCGTCATTCGTGAGCGCCTAATTTCTCCAAGCATGTCCACCATTCTGAAACTGTTGGAGTCATGTCCAATGACTTTGTCTTATGACGTGACTGAGCTACCACTGGATCTCGGTCCNTGAAACTGTTGGAGTCATGTCCAATGACTTTGTCTTATGACGTGACTGAGCTACCACTGGATCTCGGTCCAGAGGGGAAGCACCAAATTTCAAATTATCGTCATTCGTGAGAGCCTAATTTCTCCAAGCATGTCCACCATTCCGAGACTGCTGGAGTCATGTCCAATGACCCTGCCTCTTGACACAACTGAGCCTCTTAAAAACTTGACTGCACGTGGAGCACCAAAATTTTGGTTTGTCTCACTGAATAGTACCTAATTTGGGGAATTCACCGTACCCATATGCTTACCCCCCACTACACTTCTTTCATCCACATCGGTTCCTTTCAAACCGTTCTGTTTTTGTAAAAAAAAAACATTTTTCTGAAGTTTTCTCTCCAGTATCCGAAAGCACGTAAAAAGCGCCTTATTATCCCCTAGGTTTGATTTTTTTAATCGTTTTTCCCCCACTTTTCTCCCTAAATTGATGCTCGTATTTAAAAAACGCAATTTTTGAAAATTCTATTAGAGCACGAAAAAAAAATTGGGCACCAAAACAGCGCCTAAATAGTGCCTATATTTTGCATATATTTTGGTCCCGATTGAAGCACCTAAGACTGCCAACTTGACGGACCTGCCGCCGGTACGGGGTCACCCCGAAAAGGTTACTGGCTTAAACGAAAATCTTCGATGTTGTTCTTGTGACGCATCTCTCACACGAGGGAGAAAACTCTTGTTGAAACATTCATTATCAGAGAGGCCACAAAATGAAGGAGCGTTTGCATATTTTCAAAATAAAACTGCTTCACAAAAGAAGCTTTCTATATCTAAGGATGAATCTGTTTGTCACCGATGTTGGGTTAGATTTCTTCGAAATAAAGGAGCAAAATCCGATAGTCCATCAGATACAGAAGAGGAAGACTCACAACACGAAGGTGCTGTACACCTTGATGTGGGAAGAGCATCAGGTGGGTAAAAAAGATGTGTTTTCGGATGTGATGGATCTGGACGATTCCGTGTCACAAACGAAACGAGAGCTCAGGTATTACGAGATTTCAAAATCTTCATCCCAGAATTATCTAGGGTTTGTGTTAATCACAACAAGTTCCACTGGGACGATGTTCCAAATGAAATTATCAATATATTTACAGCAAAACACGTCAACGATATGGTGAACTTATTCCAGGGATTGGTTAGTAGAGAGAGAACAAACGTTATTAACTTTGATTTCTTCGAAAGTCTTGATGACGAAGTTGTTCGTCATTGTACAGGGTTGAAGAAAAATCAGTTTGAACGATTACTACAGCTACTTCCTTCTCTCAAAAATAGTGAAAAACGTCATCCGGAAACTACTCTTGCGATCTACTTATGCAAGCTGCGAACAGGACACACAGATGGACATTTAGCGTACGTATTTGTCAATGGGTCATATTCTTACCGATACATATTCTTACCGAACTTCTTAACAAAGCAAGATATGCCTTCGGAAGAGACTTTACACCCCAACACCTAGGATTTGAACATCTATCACGAGCAGAAATATCTGAAAAACGCACCCCTATGTCTTGCAATCTTCTGCTGAAGAATCAGTCACCATCTCTCATTACTATCTGGGATTGTACCTATATTTACGTTCATAAGAGCAGAAATAATACTTTCCACTATATAGGCTATAGTAAGTACAAATTGCGACCACTTGTTAAACCGATGATTTGTGTTACACCAAATGGTTATATTATTGATGTAATTGGACCTTTTCCAGCAACAGAGAACGACGCTAGTATACTGATGACAATTCTAGAAAACATGCCTCAAGTCAAGTCGAAGTTCAAAGCAGGCGATGTCTTTGTTGTCGACAGGGGTTTCCGAGATGTAATTACTTATCTACAAAACAAAGGATTTTTAGATAAAATTCCAGAAATGATACCTGCAGGGGAAAGTCAGTTAAGTGACTTGAGTGCAAACCGCTCACGATTCGTAACGAAGATCAGATATGTCATAGAAACCATTAATAGTCACCTTAAAACATGTTTTCAATATTTTGATCAAGTCTGGCATACTCCTTCCCTACCCCATTTAATGACTGATTTACGGAACGCAGCAGCTATGCATAATGTTTTTTATCCTGACCTTATTTCTGACATTACGGATGCTAATGAAATCTCACAGCTGATGATATCTAAGTTAGATAAAAGGAATACACTTGGACAGATCGTTAAGGAATATAATCTCAATCGAAAAACAAGTCGATTTCATTCCATCACCGATACACAGCTTCAAGATTTCCCCATTCTAGCAGAAAAGGATCTGTATCTAATAGCTTTAGGTAATTATCAATTGAAACAAGCAAGATGCTATTATGGCGAGCATATTTCTGCGGATGGCAGGTTTACAATTGAGCTATGTAGAGATGTAACCTACATTGATTTTGCATCTTACGGTCTGCATATCACTCACCCGATATTTCTGAAGGCTAGAATTCAGTCACGACACGTCAATAGAACAAGATATTACATTTATATCTGAGTAGATAAAAAGATCGAAGGAAGCATACTACTGTACATGTAAAAATGGTGCCCGTACTGTGGGATGTTGTGCACATATTCTAACAATGATTTGGTACCTGGGTTATGCTAAACATCAAGAGAAACGACTGAAGCCACCGTCTGAAGACACAGAAAATATTTTTATAATGTTTGGCTCCTCTGATGAAGAGTCCGTTTCCTGCGAACTGTGATTAACTATACCTCATAACGCGCACACGCTCACAGATTAAATTATTTTTTTTGCTGTTATCCTCGGCCAGTACTATACATTGCTATACAAATCATTGGTCTACATCAGGGGCCCAATTTGCGACAAGGTTCTTTCATACATCATTAGGAAAACTGAGTTTTTTCACACACCTGCACGGAAAGTTCCTACTTTCCTGCCGCTCATCAAAGAGCAAAATACGAACTTTCCGTTGCTAGGCGTGTTAAAAAATAGCATATACACCTCAGGCGGGAAAACATGACTTTCCGCCCTTGATGCACAATATACTATTTTTCATCTCTGAGGAGCAGTCCATCATTTTCTAGAAAATGCGAGAAACCTCCAGAAAGTTGCGAAAATTTATATAACATTCTGCGTTTCACCCCCTCAGGGGTTGATTTTCAAAAAAAAAAAACACGTTCCTATTAATTTGAATAAAATGAATTTTCAAGTCTCTAACTTCAGCGGTTTTCGAAATCGCCTAAAAATATTTGCCCCTTTTTCACCCACTTAGGGGATGAATTTCCTGAAACCTTTTGTTAGTGGGTGTTTACGTCATTGACGGAAGCTGTAAGCAAAACCTCATGGTCGTAGCTCTAGGAATTCCGGCTGTGCGTTGATATCTAAGCCCCGTGAAAACACGCTTCCCCTTCATATATGAGATGGATAATCATTCTTCAATCAATTTTTTTTATTGATTCCAATGTCTTCTCTCGATACTAACCATATATGTATACTATACCATATATGATTACATTGCAACGTTTTGGGAAGTCATGTTAATATTTTACCTCTTTCTTGAATCAGCAATAGGGGATGAACCATAACTGGAGAACAAATTTTTTCACACCTCGTTGAACATTGAATTATGATGATAATGAACGATGTGAGAGGAGAACATGAGTACATTTCACAAAAATTTCTTCAATTTCAAAAAAGGTGTTCTGTTATTGTTTCAAAAAATATCATGGGAAGAATTAACAATGACAGATTTTACTCATTAAGTTTCACTATTTCTTTATCTTTATCACTATTTCTAATCTATTATCTTTACAAATTCATCAAATATACCCTAAAGTCATACTCAACATAGAAAAACACTATGCAATAATTTCTATTCTTTAATCTCTCAATGCGAATCGATAAATCTATGTTAGCTCTAAAACGGAGAATCGATATTGAATGTTTTCGAGATTCGTTTTGAAGTAATGAAGCGTCCGCTATCCTCAAGTACACAAATTTTCCCGCTTTGGCAAGGGGTATCGATATCGAAGGTACCCCCGAAAATGATGGGTCTGTAGGGCAAGCCTCTCAAACTCGATGGCTGGATGTTATTAGACCACGCATCAACAGTATCACAAATAAGGTCTTTTCTCCTTACTTGAGGAGCGACTCTGATTGAACCTTTCGCTTCAAAGTCACAATATTTTTCGAGAGTTTCCTTTTCCCCATAATGTTCAATAGGAACAAGATTTGATCCAAGTTCGAGGGATTTGGGATGCAGTAATGAATCGATTCTCAATTGGCTAAACTGAATATCTAAATCAGTTGTGTGTTCACTCATTTTTGCCCTAATGTCAGGTTCTTCTCGCAAATTCGCAGCTACATCATTTGCTTCCAAATCTTCATCGTCCTCTAGATTTTCGTCATCTCCTTCTCCATCGAGTTCAATTGAATTAATAGGATCAGCATTTCCATCATCATTATCGTCATGGGCTTTGATCTTCGGTTTACATTTCAAGAATTCCGGTGGATGAGCTGGCGGTGGCGCCAAGTACTTAGAATCAATTTTCTTGCATTTACTGACTAAAAATTTCTTCTTATTCATTACATTTGGATACGAAGCAATAATCTTCGGATACTTGATAGTCTTTTTAGAATCCCCCGATACTCCATTTGTCAAATTAGCAATAACCTCGAGGGGATATAAATAGGGAACTTTCATCCCTGTATCATTCTGCATGTCTAACCAGCCATTAATAATTGAACTGTTTTTAGAGCCTGTTTTACGACGTCGTAATATATTGACACGATCGGGTCTCGAGAAGTTCCATTCATCATGATAATTATAATCCGATGGAAAAATGTGACTACTTACGTCGGGCGTTGCTGAACTGTCCACTTTTTCCGACTGATGGTGTACGAGAGCATAAATAAAGAATTGAATAAGTTGAATTACCAGGAAAGAATAGTTTGATGAATGACAATCATCCCGCAAAAGAATAATTTTGAGAAAAAAATGACAGGAACCCTTGTTAATCAAGTGAATTTCTAATAAAAAATATCAAAAATATACAATGTCAAAAACGTACATGCGCAAATTTGCCAATTCTGTGTACGAAAAAATGCCTCAAAATTTTAAAAGTTTTTTTCTATTTTTATATCAGGAAGTATAGTCCAAAGGGGGCAAAATAAGCGCAAACGGAGTGCTCTAATTGAATTATTGGCAGAGATATTGAAGATTGATTTTTTTCTTCTACAAACTTTTTTTTCAATTCTAATTACGAGCCACTAAGAGTAACAAAAAAAAAATTTGAATGCATAGATTTTGTCCGAAATTGTCTCAGCTTTTCGAGAAAAATATTGTTTTCAATGTATCTATGTATTTTGCCCTGAAAAACTAACAAAAAGCTTCAAACGGTCATTTGGAGTCGTTCCCCACCCTTTTTTTTTCATCGGAAAGTTCATAAAATTTCCTGACACCAACATATTTTTAATTTTGGTGCTTTCACAAACTCGGAGGTAAAAATGTAATGAAACTTTCGAATTAACATCTTGAATTTATTTTATCCTGTATTAACTTTGTGTTACTCGTTGCTCAGCATCCAGGATTCTAAATAAAAATTAGAGTACAGGTCCAACGTGTCCATTCATTCTTAAAATTTTCCGGATTTGAGAGATTTGTTCTCAATTTCTAATTTTTCCTGCCGTAAATTCCCAGGATTCTGGGAGATTCCTTCAATTCCACGATGTTTCGGTATTCTCGGCTCTTCTTCGAATAATCAGCCATGGTTTGGATAATTTATCGATAGAGATAAATTACGTGTCAACGTCGCCGGATGTTTTGGATGGTAGGGACGGTTTGCGGCGATCGCCCCAAGAC
The DNA here is from genome assembly GCF_001412515.2 of Diachasma alloeum. Lineage (NCBI taxonomy): Eukaryota > Metazoa > Arthropoda > Insecta > Hymenoptera > Braconidae > Diachasma > Diachasma alloeum. The sequence goes on along the minus strand of NW_021681263.1, from coordinate 545 downwards.
TCAGTAATTGACTAATAAATCCCTTTTGATTCGGATTTTTAAAGAAAAGTCGTGAGGAAACTATTCTGTCTTCGTCAAGTTTCTAAATATTCGAGCAAATTCTTTATTTGCCCAAGATTATTTTATTCGGAAAATAACATAAGCTGTTATTGGTTGCTGTAGTTCTGGATATGTCCATGTAATTCAAGTTTCATAATAAATAAGCAGTAACATCTCAAATTTCAAATGTGAAAGATGTTCGAGAATAAAATATTGAGTTCTAGAATGATTGAACATATCATAATGTGACGCTTGATCAACACAACACTTCCTTCTCCAGTAGAATTCCCTTGATTTTCCCGGTTTGAGCCGTGAATGTCTCTCTCTCCACCTCACCTTCACCCCCTCTCGCGCACTCGCCCCCTCTCTATCTCTCTCCCTCTCTCTTCCTCCCACCCTCACCCTCTCCCTCCCTCGCGCTTCCTCCCACCCTCTCCCTCTCTCTCCCGCTCTCACCCTCCCTCTCCCTCTCTGTCTCTCTCTCTCTCTCTCTCTCTCTCTCTCTC
>NW_021681262.1:138232-138870 GCF_001412515.2 Diachasma alloeum | reverse complement strand
TACTAATTTTTCATTGAATTTAACATGTCTACTTTCATAATATTTTCCTCGCTCTGGCTTTAAGAGTTGATACACTGTTGGAGTATATCCAACCAAGACCATACCTACAGCTCGAGGTCCAAACTTTGGACCAGTATTTCTAGCAATTTTTACATAACTTAAGCTACCGAATCTTTTGATGTGATTAATATCAAAGCTGTGATTAGGCGCGAATCTTTCTAAAGGAGTTATCATATTGTTTGATTTATGTGGAGTCCTATTGTAAGCATAAACTGCAGCAGATAAGCCCAGATCCCACATGCCCTTTGGCAGTCTTGAGTCAAACATATAACACCTAACCTTTTTCTGGATAGTTTGATTAAACCTCTCAGCGACACCGTTGTGTTTCGGAGTATCAGGGGAGGCTAACTGTAATTCCGCCCCTAGACCCTTAAGAACTTCAATTGTATGCCCGCCTGTATACTCTGTTCCCTGATCTGATGTAAGATAGCACACTTTCGCGTCATAACCCAGTAAATTACGCGCACTTCTAATGAACATCTCAAGACAATGTCCTGTTTCACTTTTCGCCTTCATTGGATAAGCCATAGCGAATCTTGAGAAGTCATCGATGAACACAGAAATAAATCTGTATCCCT
>NW_021681262.1:57485-138041 GCF_001412515.2 Diachasma alloeum | reverse complement strand
AAATTTGATTGTTCATAGGGAATCTTTTCTTTATTAATAATTTTCTCTTTTTATTAAATTTTCACTCCCTTTTTCATTATGCCTTTCATCAATGTTATTTTCTTCCTCATTACTCTTATCAATTTCGTCTGTTTTCTCACTTCTTTCGTTCTGTAAGTTTGCTGTGACAGTTCTGGTGAGATACCTTTTCACCTCATTTTCACCCCCAGTGGCATCAGCTACATTTGCTACTACTCGCCTGTTTATTTGCTTGAAAGAATTCTCACTGATAGAGTTTGACTTTACTATTTCTAAATCGATTATCCAGTAAGGTTTTCTGTAAATCCCCGAGATGAAAAGTTCATTCGACACTGGATCAAATATATCAATTTTCTTGTCATCTAAGTAGATTGCTAATCCCATTTCGGCAAATTTTCTTAATGATAGCAGATTTGCTTTAAGAGCTTCTGCAAAAATAACTTTGTCAACTTCTAATAATTTACCACTCGCCAGTTCGATTTCTACTGTTCCTGCTCCCTCCGTTTTCAAGTCCACTGACTCATTTTTATTCGCCCATCTAATTACTCCACAATCTTATTCATTAAAAGTTTTAAATATAATTCTAGAATTTGTTAAATGCTCGGTCGCGCCTGAGTCTGCTAGAAAGTCTGTCAAAAACTTATTTCCATTTGTTTGTTTACTATCTGCATAAAATATTTCAGTAGTTGATTGATCATAATTTTCTTTTTCCTTACCTTGATTGGAGTTATTTTTCTCTGTAGTTTTGTCGGGATTAGATTTCTTGATTGATTTGCGAGATGACTTCAACCCATGGTTGTTCTCGCTTTTCTTATAGAAAAACCTACTCTTATTGAATCTTCCTCTTTTAATTGGACCATATGTTTCACCTCTCATTGGTTTTTTCATTCCTCTACCATTACCTCTATATTGATCTTGATTATTGATTTCGATAATTAGATTTAGAATTGGAATTGTACCTTGGAGTCTGTTTAGAGTATCCCGGACCACTTGGTGCGTTGTCATTGTTAGTTATGTTTGGGCAATCTCTCGCCTTGTGATTCCCAAATTGGTTGCACTTGTAGCACAAAGTATCCTTTCCCTTTATTGAGACAGTTTGGTCCTTTGTGCCCATACGCCTGACAGGCAAAACACCTCGGCCCCTTGTGCTGTGCAAAATTAGCAGTTTTAAGATCTGAATCTAAGAACTCACTTTTCGCAGTATCTTCTTCTTCTAACATCGCAATTTTCAACTCGCCAAACGTCAAACCCACTCCTGTAGCTTTCTTTGTTACTTTTTCAATGATGTTAATATTGGGAAAAGCTTTTATTACTGCATTGTAAAATGCATCTTTCTTTTCGCTTTCACTGAGAGGAATGGTGTCAGGAGCATTTTCATACATTGCAATTTTCTCATCAAACAAATCATTAAACTCGCCAGCTGTCATTTTGGTTGGATTGTATCTCATATTATACAGGTCTTGTCTCACCGAGTGTGAAGTTACATTAAACTCGGCCATTTTTAATTCTTTTAATTTTTTCAATATTTCTTTTGGATCTTGTAGTTTGACGATTTTAGGGTGATAACTTCTATCCAAATGGTTTATCAGAATTTCTCTAACTTTATGCTTCTGTTCTGCAAGAGTTTCCTCATCCACAGTAACCAGAATGCTATCGTCAATGATGTGTAAGAGTTTATTCGTTTTGATTTCTGACGAAAAATAATCATAGAAATGTTCATACTTCATTTTGCTGTCCATTTTGTAATCTTTTTTGAAACTCGTTCCTTTGTTAAGCAATTCAATTTGTAATTTATTTGTTACCTCGCTAGCTAATTGACTCAACGGATTTTGATGGTTTCCTTGACTTGACTTTGTCTGATTAATTTCATTGATCTGTTTATTGACTATTGAACTAATTTGACTTTCTAGATTTCTATGCTCATTTGACGCCACTACTCCGTCTAATTTTTTCTTGTTTGTTGTTACCTTAATTGATGATTCGATATTATTGCAATATTCATTGAAAGTTCTCATTACTTCTTCTATTTTGTCGTTGTGCATTTTGTCCAAGGCACTCAACAGCTCCTGTACTTCCTTTTTATCTTGTGCTCTCGCCTCAGCATTTAGTCTCAACTGGTTTCTGTTCTCTGTTAAACTTTCATACAGTGCCTTTGTTGAAGTTATATTTGAGTTGCACAATTTTTCCACCACGCTCTTCAACTCAGCCAGCTGTATGTCTACAGAGACTGTCTTGACAGTCTTGTTGCCGTTAGGCTCAACTGATTCATCATCTAGATTAGAATTTACCAATTTCAATTTGATAGTTACTTTATTATCTGCTGTAATCTTGGGTTTCAGTTTGATTTGGTCAGTTTTGTCAACATTAATATTACCTGCGTTTTTACCGCCTGCACTTATCTCGCCGCCATTCGTCTCGCCTCCAGTCAATTTGCTTGACTTGGACTCGCCTGTGGCCCTCGCCTCCGTGTTTCCCAACTCTTTGTTCATGTTCCTTGACCTATACTCGATTACAGCTGTTGTTGACATTGGACTCTTCGGACCGTAACCTGGTAGATACGTTGGCTTATTTTCGGCCAACAATGCAGCTTCTAACACAGTTAGACATCTCCATTGATCCCCTGTGAATTCTATTTTATCTAATTTTAAAGAGACCGAAAAATTTAGGATTATTTTATCTGGTTACAGTTTTTGTATTCAGGTCCGAAATCTCAGACTCGACTTGCTAAACATAAACAAACCGAATCCAGGATGAGTGTGCTCTTCAGAAAATCTAAACATAAGACCTCCTCCAAACACACTCAAGTCTTTTATGATTGCAAGAGATTGATTTAATTTTCTCAAGCAATTTGACATCTTAATATTCCGTGTTTCTAATGTGTATAGTATGCTCGCCCATTTACACATATGCCTGATGTCTCACCTGTTACATATCCTGTTCCTTTGTCTGGTAGAACATACACTTTATCGTCCACTATTGCCAGGGAGACTACTTCTCCCTCGTGGTTTCCTTCGATTATATGTTGTCTGATCAGGAGTCTCCACACTTCATGCAAGAGTTCCTTATCAGCTGTAATTATTTAATTTATAAATATCTTCGTCTGAAGGAGGCAATTTTTAAAAATTTTAATTTCTTTGGTTCGACTCATCAAATATTTAATTTGTTATTCTCGCCTATTAAATACTTCTAGATTGAATATTCTTGCCAATTAAATATGTCGATTTAGATGCATCCTTAATTCATGAATTTCAATTTTTGCACTGGTGTCTATTGATTTTATTTTATTACTTTACATTACGCTGGTGGACCCCGCACACACGCGGAACGCGGCCGAGAAAGAGAGAATCTTTGTTTTTCACACCAATTTTTATATATAGACAGTAATTTTTATTTTTCTTTCTATTTCTTATTGTTCTCGCCTTGCTCGAGCAATGTGTGTGGGACTGCAGTCGTCCCTCTCTCTCAGGCGTACCCCGGTTGCGCACGCAACCCACCCATTGCGTCTACTTGTTGAAGCCTGTTGAAGCCCGTGCTTGCCTTCCCCACCGAGAAACTATTGTCTCGACTTCAGTTGGCTTTCTTCTCTTGTTTTTGTTTACATATAATTTTATTTACGACAAAAGATGTTTCTTTCTTTTCAGTAATTTTTTTTTTGTGAATTTTAATGGGATTTCTTTATGTATTTAATGGGATTTCTTTTCTATCTAAAAGTCTCGATTTCAGGTCGGCGTCGTGAACAATAAATTTCCAGCCGACATTTTTATCCCCTCTATATCTCGGTCTCGCCAATTCACTGCACTTAGTAAATGTATTTTTCAGTACTTACTTTTCCTCTTATTACTTTCCATTTTCCTTTCCTTCTGAAGTCACTCCCCAGCTCGCCTTGATATTTTTCTCTTTTGGGTGTCCATTGTGATTTGCACGAACGCGTGCCCGACCGCCCGATAGCGTCCTTTTTATAATTTTTGTTTTAATTCTTTTAATCCTTTTATTTACGTCAAGTAAAAGTCACGCGCAGTGGAAACGTCCTAGGCCCATAACCTGAAGGGTTATTAGGGATAGAAATAACAATTGAACACAGTATTAATATCGTAAAAGTAGTTAAGATTTATTTAGCAACGTAACACGACAACGGTCGACGCACAAGTGATGATTAGAAGTAGTATATCAACGAGAGGCGCAACGGCGCCGTGGCGACACAGTCTGCCACACTGTCGGCAGAAAGGGAGACTGGCGTAGGGCGCTACATTTCAACATCTAGTGTTGTCGATTATTTTTCCGTGATGTTTAAAAAAGTGCTGCCATAAGGCTCTGTGTTAATGACATATCATTGATATTTTCTCCCTAATAATCTACGTGGTTGAGCGTGTTCGGACTTCGGGATGATATTTCCAATCACTGAAAGAATATATCCTCAAAGTTTCAGCTAAATAGAGTATTTCGTTCTACTCCCATTTGATTACTGTGGAAGTCCCTTAAGAACCTTTGAATCTTTATCAGCCACTGAATGGGTAAATCAAATTGAGATAACTGAAGTCTATAGATTCAAAGTCAATAGTAGCATATAAATAGCTTAAGGAGTCATTTAACACAGTTGAGAATGTTTACTAAAATTTCCGATACTTTTTTTAGAAATCTTTATCAAAAGACGGTTCAAGTGACTAAAATATCAGAATTCCGCGATTGAAAACTAAGCGTGATTTGATACTGAATATTCAAGTTTTGGGGACGTTCTCTACTTAGATATCCGCATTGATTTGTCTCAAAAATGAGTTGATAGCCTTCGAAGCTATGATGTTGAGTATTGGGATCTGGTGGATGGGCGTATGCCATCTGGTGGTAAAAAAAAGAATCATTTTAAGATACCAAACGTCTCCGCTGTATGGGACTGTAATGCAAACTGAGCCTTCTTCAAGTCAATAGCTCGAGACTGGCAGACTGAAATTCAACAAATTATAAATAATTCTCAGGCTTTCTTTTTAAGCTTCAAAATGAGATAAATTTCATGCAAGTAGTATCAAAATGAAATTCACAGCATAAACTTATATGTAAAGTGCTATCTGAAAACCGTAAGCTCTGCCCATCCACTGGATCCCAATAGGGAAATGTATATTTTCATTACGCAGCCAGAACAAAACGATTGGAATAATTATATATCGAAGGGTTGGAACCTATGCTTTCTTCAGCGCTTATTGCATGATTCCAATTCAATAGCAGTCTTTCCTACGTATACAGGATATACTGTCACAGCCTTCAGAACTTTCACATTCGTGTTCACAGCACGTAATAATATCAATCCTGGCAAAGAAGCTTACCTAGTCATGATTTCCCCTTGCACGATTAACCAATGTTACGATCCTTTTTGGAAGTTTATTATTATGAAACGATGCTTTTCAACATTTATACATGTAAAAAATACAAAAAAACCACTGCGCAACGCGGTGAAATGGGTTGATTTTGACAAACTCAGAAAAATTTCCGGTATCAACATCAAGGATTTTATTGAATAGTACAAAGATATCTCACGTTAAGTCTCAGAAAAACTGCTGCAGCGCATAGCAGAATTTTCGGTGTTGCCATCCATATTGTTTTAGGCTGATGAAATGAACCCATTTAACCCGGCTGTGGGGCGCACTTGGTAGCAGCATGAGATTCACAACCTCAAGCTCCCAGATTCGAGCCCCGGCCGGGCCAAAATTCCACACCAATTTTTCATCACAATTTTCCACATAATATCCAACTGAAAATTCAACACAATTTTCAAACCGAATATTCCACGGAATTTTCCACTGAAAAATCCACTCCACATTCAACATTCCCTGGCTGAAGGCCCTCGGTCGATGGCCGCGTTGGCAAGTTAACCCTTGCAACGAAAAACCGGTGAAATTTAAAATTTTTTTGAACCCATTTTACGGTGCTAACACAATATATCTGAATTTTTTTCTTCGTGCATACAATTGTAAGTATTCATTGTCTCTACTTACTTTTGCCTTCTAATTTCAAATTTTGATAGAAAATTCCCGAAATTTTTAGTGTTAAACAATGTGGAATTCTCTCGAAATTTTAACTCATCAATAATAAATAAGCAGGGATTCCAGCTTATCAGAAGCATGTGGCAATTACTTTTGCGTCCTTGATCTCTTTCCTTATTTTTTTATTTCTACCAATTCCAGTGGTAGTAGGCTTTCAAATCAATCCGTAGCAATTCCCTATCCTTGTGACAGGCATACAAGCGTAACCACATGCTACCGGGCGTCTACAGAAAAATATGCAACACTTTAATGAAAAAGATTTATAAACTACTTGGCCAGTTGCGACTATCCACAATAACAACCTTCAGTATTGTAACAAGAATCAGTACAAGAATGAAAAAATTTTAAAAACAAAAAAACGCCAATATCTTGGAAATGTTCTACGAACGTGTTCGCTGCCGAGTCTGAGATCTGTGGAATGAGCGAGCGATAAGCGATGTGCACATGCGATATGAAATCACAACATGTGCACGTTTACCAAAAACAGTCAATTTAATCAAACAAAAGTAAAAAATACACGTGTTAGATTTAGCTAATTGAGAAGATCAAGAACATTAGCGCGGGTCACAAATATTATTAATGCAGTTCACAGAATTTATAACGCAGAGCAATAATACGCAGAACTCGAATACAATATAAATACTGAGATATTCGCGGAGCACAATGTACACAGTACGAAGGCCGATATGCAAATGAGACCGATCAAAGGACCGCAAAGTGGCAGGTGCCGATCATCGAGGGTCCAAACGTGCCCCAATTTAAATGGGGGCGTCACTGGACACCTGTCCATCAAGTGGCGCCTCAGGTGTCAGAGGTGAGAGGTCACTGGCCATTTGAGGCGATTGCACAGGTCAGTCGTGCGAAGCCATGCAAACATGCGAGAGGAGCGAGTGAGCGAGAGTGTGCGTGTGTGTGAGGAATAGATATTCGGTGAAAAACCGAACATTCTCCCCCGCCGTCAGCAGTCGCTAACACCTCTTTGCGCTGGTCTGCAACAAAAAAAAGAGATTAATCGTGCTCAGAACAATAGTCTCTTGAAGAGCGACTTCACCACTGGAGTTCATCTGCGATGGTCAAGGTGCGAGTATACCCAAAATCGTTGGAGGCGTAAATTCCGCAGACCTCAGCAGACCCATCGAGAATAAAGTTGAAGATGACTCCAGTTATAGAGATGAGCGAACGTCGGACGAGAAGATCTTAGACATCGTTGGTCGAGATGGGCAGTAGAGCCAGTTTGGAGATGGACCTCTGAAGCGTAGAGCTGGACGTCTTGATGGTGACCACCCCGGTGAGTCCATCTCTACCAGGGTGGAGAGCGATGACTCGAGCGAGAGGCCAGTTCGTTGGTGGAAATCTCTCGTCGGTGAGAAGGACTATGGTACCAATTCTGATGTCATGAGATGGGTGGTGCCACTTCGAGATGGACTGTAGATGCTGAAGATAGCTAGTGGACCATCGTTTCCAAAAGCACTGGACCTTCTGCTGAACGAGTTGCCAGTGAGACAAACGAGCGATGTTCAAGTCATCCAGAGAAGGCTCAGGTAGCGCTGTCAACGCGTGACCAATCAAGCAATGTCCTGGAGTGAGCGCACTAACGTCGTCGGGATCTTCTGAAAGAGGCTCAAGTGGTAGTGAATTGAGCACTGCTTCGATCCGCGCGAGCAAAGTGGTGAGTTCCTCGAAGGTCAAAAGAGTGTCGCCGAACGTTCGCTTCAGATGAAACTTCACCGACTTCACCGCGACTTCCCACTTCTCTCCAAAGTGCGGAGCACCTGGAGGATTAAACGACCACCGAGTTTCATAGTTGAGCAAGAGATGAGCCATGCGATCCGATTCCTTGGACGCCATCGAGAAGAGCTTTTTCAACTCCTTATCGGCTCCCAAGAAAGTTGTTTCGCAGACCGAGAAGAGGTCCTTACAAATCCCGCGCCGAGCAACAAAACGACGATACGCGGATATAAAGCCGTCAGACGTGTGGTCGGAGACGACTTCGAGATGAACCGCGGACGTAGCCATACAAACGAAGATTCCGAGCCATCCCTTGTATGATTTATGGCCACGTCCTTTCCATGAGCGAAGCGATACTGGTTCGGCGTAATCAACTCCAGTGTTGAGGAACGCGCGGCCAGGAGTGAGATGGGCAATAGGGAGCTGACCCATTAGCTGTTAAGCTCTAATTCCTCGCTGTCTGCAGCTCTTCCTCCGAGGATCCAGTAGGATCGCCGGAGCTGGCCAAGTGTGACCTGCGTTCCTCCATGCAGAGTTCTAAGATGCGCATCCTTGATGAGAAGCTGGGCAAACTGAGACTCCTTCGCTACAATGACTGGATGCTTGTTTTCGCTGTCGAGCTGAGCAAACTCTAGCCTTCCGCCAACACGAAGGACTCCCTGATGATCCAGATACGCTGTCAATCGAGTGAGAGGATGCGACACGCAAAGTTTTTGTCCTCTGGACAAGGTTGTCAGCTCAGTGGAAAAATGCGCTGACTGACTGGCCTTGATCCAAAAGAGTCGAGCTTATTTGATGTCACCAGGGTTCAGCGGTGTTTTCAACGAAGATTCAGGGACTTTCTTGAGCCGAGAAATAAAACGCTGATAAATAACTGTAACGCTGAGCAGCTTAATGAGCGAGAAGTAACGATGGACTAGATCCCAGATTTCTGGGCGCTGGTCTTTCACGTGGAACACGACGCCCGGCTTCTCCTCCAGGTGGGCTAATGCCACTGGGGAGACATGTAGAGCTGGCCACGACGCTGAGCTTTTCTTGAGGCACGATGGACCTTGCCACCACAGCTTATGCGATGATAGATGATCTGTGCTTAGACCACGAGATGCACAATCAGCGGGGTTTTCCTTACCAGGAACGAGTCTCCATTGCGCATTCGTAATCTCCTGGATGAGCTGGACACGATTTCTAGCAAATTTCTTCCATCTGGAAGGGTGCGCACTGATCCATGTGAGCGAAACTGACCAGTCGGTCCATAAATACGTCGGAACTTCGAAGAGACTAAGCTGATCTTTGACGTACTTCACGAGTTTGGCAAGAAGAACAGCAGCTGTGAGCCCCTAATAACCACTAGCGACATCTTGCGGTACAAACATAACCCATTATCCCAACCATACACCGATCAGCTGATCCATTAGACACTATTTAACGAAACAAATCGCAGTGGAANTTTATGTCATGCGTGCGTGTAAAGTGCAGGTTAACAGGGGCGTTTGGAGGTCGGTAAGTCGAATTTTACACGCACCACCAATCGTTCTTCACTTAACAGACGTTCCCAGTTTTACACGCGTCCTATGCTATTTTACTGGTATTTTACACGTTCTCAATAACCCCTAGCGACATCTTGCGGTACAAACATAACCCATTATCCCAACCATACACCGATCAGCTGATCCATTAGACACTATTTAACGAAACAAATCGCAGTGGAAAAAGCTAAAAAATAAACTACATAATAATAAATAATTAACTCAAAATGTGAAATATGAATACACAAGAAGATATGTTCAGTGAACACGATGAAAGACTACCACATAATATACTTCGAAACGCTCAGGAAGCAGAGAAATGCTATCAAGAAAAAGCCAACTTTGAAAGAAAAAAGAAAATGAGTATTTTTTCTAAATATTAGAGAATAAGTTTTTTTGCGCGATTTTTCTCCACCCCCCTTACCCTGAAGAAAATATGAGGAAAGTTTGTTGATTTTTCATTATTTGTTTATTAGTATGAAGAATTAATAAACATAAATTATTATTATTATTATTATTATTATCATTATTCATCTTTTTTTGTCAGATAGATTGAAATATTTGAACAATTATTAAAAGTAAGAGATACATTTGACAGGGGATTTTTGAGGAGGATCATTACATTCAAGTTCTCTTTGTTGAAGTTGATGAGTCTTCATTAGTTCTTTTATTTTGATCATTGTTGAGTTCGCAGTTTGTGACGGTTGTGGGGTGGTGATGAGATACTTTTTGATTTTTTATATTTTTGAGATTATGTTTATTAATTCTTCATACTAATAAAAAATAATGAAAAATCAACAAACTTTCCTCATATTTTCTTCAGGGTAAGGGGGGTGGAGAAAAATCGCGCAAAAAAACTTATTCTCTAATATTTAGAAAAAATACTCATTTTCTTTTTTCTTTCAAAGTTGGCTTTTTCTTCAGTGGGGAGAGGCTACGCCCCTACAACCCCCCCACCAGGGGGCTCCGCCCCCCACCCCCCAGCAGGGGGCTTCTCCCCCCCCGCCCCACACGTACCCACTCACCACCCCAACAGACGCAATGATGACATAAAATCCGACTTACCTCACTTGTTGTTTAAAATACCATTCTATGATTAGTTATTTTTTTGTTCATTCTGAAAGCTAGAAAAGAAACATTACCTTCTAAAAATCTGACAAAATTCACAAAATTTACAAAAAATATGACAATTTTTGCCAGTCCATTACAACATGGAGAACTTGATGGCTATTCGTTGGTGAAATTCAAATATTGTTGATGCAATTAAATGTTTAAAAAAATTGGATTATATATTTCTAGAGTCGCTTTATTCAAATCCCATGTTAATTTTGGTTTTTCCTGGTTTTGTGATCGTTTGAATCAATTTTCAGCCAAAACGGCCGAAGATACGGAATAAAGTTTCGAAAAAAATATTCCTTGGAAAAAACTGCTCAAATTCTATCTTATGTTTTTTTTGGCATCTCCATTATTTACGAAGATATTGGAGTAAGTATCGAGAACGAAGTGGTAGTTATTAGGAAACTATTTCATTTCTCGTATTCATAACTCGAATAGAAGTTCTGAATGGGATGAACAGTCTAATGGTGATAGAACAAGACACGACAGATTGAAGATGATTATTTTTAATTTTCGTTCTCGTCGGAGGTTTCTTGACTACTTTCGGTTTCTTAGAACTTTCCATGATAGTTTTTACTCTTTTCGGAAGTTTCTTGATAATTCTGTGCGCCACCTATCTTAAAGTAGCTCAAAGCAGGCCTTCACCATTACGTTAAAATAAACATCCCCACGACTTCTTTCCGCATAGATATCAGAATATCTTCGTTAACCCTTCAGAACTACGGCTATAAGCGCCGCGCCGCCTTTTTCAAATTTTCGCTTGCCTCTTGCAAAATTGAGCTTTCAAAAAATTGAAAAAATTAGAATGCCTAGCTTGAATCATTTAGAATGGATTAGCAAGGTTCTTATCCGCTGAAAATCCATCAAGGCTACGAAAAATAATAAATTGTTGAGGCTCATATGCAAAAGCGGCGCCGGCCCGCCCAGCGCGAGTAACGAAGGATGTGAAATTTTCAATTCCGCTGTTGCTGTTTCCCGCTCGCCGCACGCTCGGCGCGTAACTATGAATGTGACAACGCTGCGTTACTGAAAGCACGGGCGGCGCAGCGCTCACCACGCGAGTAACGAAGGTCGGTGGCTGAGCGCGAGTTCTGAAGGGTTAATAACGGAGATACCAAAAAAAGTCATAACAAAATTTGTGCATTTTTTTCCAAGGAATATTTTTTGTTGGAAACTTTTCCCCGTATCTGCGGTCGTTTTGGCTGGAAATTGATTTGAACGATCACAAAATCGTGATAGACCAAAATTATCATGTGATTTGGATGAAGCGACTCTGGAAGTATGTAATCCAAATTTTTTTTAATTCAATCCCATTAACAATATTGGAGTGTCAGAAGCGAATGGGCTACTCATCAAGTTCTCCACGTTGCAATAAAGTGAAAAAAAATTATCATATTTTTTCAAAATTTTTTCAATTTTTTCCGATTTTTAGAACGTTGCGTTTTTTTCAGCTTTCAGGATGAACAAGAAAAACTCGTCATAGAAAAAATCAAAAAAAATTTGAGTGTTTTTATGAGTTAGATAAACCTTATGAAAAATCGTGATCAAAATCTGAGGGATCGAGGTGACGGGCTAGTCGAGTTGACATGGAATACTCCATATATCGAATTAGATTTATTCACAGCAAACGTAATTTTGTTTTACACCATGAGAGCTGGAACGAGAGTGAGCTCCCGCGACAATGAGATTAATCATCCGATCGAGGATGTCCGAATTATTATGAATCGTCGCGAAGATGTCCTGCAATAAAGGACAGTGTTATATCAGCTAATACATATCGCGGTAAAGTAATCGGTTGCTAAGCCAAGCTCGAAAACAATACATTCAGATAATCTGACACAAATATATAATTAGCTTCACCACATTTTTTTATGGCGATATGGATAAATATACGAACATATCCTTTTTTCGTTTCTTCTTTGAACTGCGATATTGAGTTGTGTAAATTAAAGTTCCATAATAGAGGGTTTCGTTCTCCCTTTACCTGGAGGTCACAAGGGCCAGTGGCAGAATGAAAGAAAAATATTTCTGTCTTATGCAACGTTGGATCTAAACATGAACTTATTTCCAGACATGAATATACGTTGAGATTTAAATTTGTGCTTACATCTAAATGGAGTTCAAAATATGTATTTATGAAAAATGAGACTTATGCCGCTATAGTCTAGGCTAAGATGCACGTAGCGCGTCCCTTACGCTAGTGAGAAAAAAAATCGAAACGAAAATTGCCAGCATCGACTTTTTAGGCCTGCTAATTTGGCGTGGATCTGCTCATAACTCTCTCATCTTTTATAATTAGAATAAATCTAATTCCATGTCAAATATCATAATCGTTCAAGAACAATTTATAGTCTGATGAAAGTAAACAAATACCGAGAATCATGGGACCGTATGACACTGCAGTTTCAAGGTGTGAAGGGTGGTAGACGGAAAACGAAGGAAGAACCAAAACTAGACGGCTCTAACGCCTGGAAAGACGCTGAATCGACTTTATCTTCACCCCCTTCTCCGCTTTCCATGCCTTCTGTGCATGTAAGAAGATATGTACACGCTATTGAAAAAGTATCTCTACGCTTTCCTCGTTCATTTTCCACGTTTACTTTGTATTCTAAGTACTAGAGATATCAGAGAAACTTTGAAGATAGAAGGAATGAGGCTTTATAAAGAACATGGAGGCGTAGATAATTTTGCATAGATCACCCATTGCATCGTTATTGGTTTACGGTTAAGATCAAATTTACTTTTAACGGGCAGTTAAGTCCAGGAGAGTGACACTGGATTTGATTGGACTACAGGGATCATGAAATTTCAAGATGAGATTACCATTATGTGACTTTCCGCAATGAAAAATTAGTCTTTTTGAAATCTGGAAGACTCGCGTCTGCTTCTATGAGAGAGTATCGCTGAACGCTAGTAGCCATACTTCTGGGAGACTCTGCGTGAGAGACGCGACAAGACAGTCGAGAGACTGCTACCGAGCGGCTCTCGGCGATTCCGCGTGCCTTACATATCTCAATAATTAATTAGTCACTAATAACTCCTCCAATTTTATTGTTAAGAAATAATTGGATATATTAAGATAGTTAATTCATGAATTCAAAAATTATGAAAAAAAGAAATTGGTTGAGCAGTTTTCCAGATATTTCCCTCCCCCATCGGTCTGCCATGTTCCTTTTCGGCCGCCCATGCTTTTACTAACCCAACTCGCTGCTGCTTAGCTTCACTGATCGCAAGTTACCCCGGTATCTTCTGCGCTGTGCAGCTGCTTGTGGCAGATTGTATTTTTTCCGCGTGATATAATAGGAAAGGTAAACAGTGGAGTAATATGGGATAACGGAGAGAGGGGCATGATAAGAGAAATTGAAATAAAAAGGACAATGGGGCAAAATGGGATACCTGGGGGGAGTGGCCCAATTAGACAGCCGGGTACAATGGGAATGCAGGCGTGCCATTTACCCATGGAGTAAAACATAAAAGCAGGTTAGATAGACTGGGGCAAAATGGGATAGCGGTTAAGTGAAACCCTAAAGTGAACCAAAATGACAGTTACTCCGACATTAGGGTAAAGTGGGATAATGGAGTGAACTGGATTATGGAATGGATCCGGTAGCGAATTAATTTTATTTTTTAACTTTTTTTCCTTCTTCAATTTACATTGTTAATTTACTTATTTATGGTTCGGTAAATTGAATGATAGGATGAAATTAGATGGTGGGGTGTAAAATTGAATTTCGAAGTAAACAGGACGAGAATGCTATTGTCAACTGCACTGCTCAGATTGTGGGGTAAAATGGGGTCAACTAAATGTAGTATCGGGAATATTTTAGTTTTAAGAGTGTCTCGACCGTGGGGAAGTACGCGTCATTGTCATGGACGAAATGTCTAGACGCTGGGGATCTGCCCCAGAACATTAGAGATAGGAAATATTTTAGTTTTAGGTTTAGTCTTTTGTTATAAGCAGATGTTGGGATGGAATTGTTTTATTGAGGTAGGATTAAGACGAGACGTAGGATTAAGCATTCAATCGTTTTATTACGGTGACCCTCCAGCTGCTTCATCGACGATGCCCCACCCCCTGGCTGACCCACGCTGCCACGTCTTGGGAATTTTCCATTAGACGAAAATGGCGAGTGAGGCCCAATGATGCTTGGTGGTGGGGGAAGAGGCTAGGAGAGGGAAATCGGGGGTGTCGAAGGGCTGAAGGTGTCACCGAGGGGGTGGTTGATTGGCGGAGTTGGAAGTGTTTAGAAGTGAGCAGACAGACGAATAGACGAAGTAGTCTTGTCTGCTATTAGAAGTTTTTTGACGGTTAATTTAGAAGTTTTAGTTTACGTATCGAGGTGTATCGATTTATAAGACTGTATATTCTTAAAGTGTTTATTAATTAAAGTGTTTTTAAGAAAAACTATTCAGCTGTTTTATCTTTTTAAAAGTATCCCCATATATTTTTGGGGGCTCAACCGGGATACAAAAACGATACAGCCAGTTTCAATAGAAGTGTTTTTTCAAAATGCCGGGCTCACAATCAGAACGTGAACGGCAGAGGAAGCATGAAGAAGAGATGCAACAAAAATGGGAAGCTACTATCAGTGCTCAATTGGAGAAGATGAAGCTACCCGAACTCAAGGAAAACTTGAGTAAACGAAAGCTGAAGACCACCGGTAACAAGAGTGAATTGGTGTTGAGACTAAAAACTGCATTGAGTTTCGAACGAGAACACGGTGCCTCGGGAAGTGCAACCCAAGTGGAACCAAAGAGCCCAGTACCAGACGATAGAAGTGCCAGAATAGACGACGATGAAGAAGTAAGATCCAGCAGTGAGAGTAGCAGCGAGGAATTTGAAGAAGAAGAAGCTAGACGAATTAGACGTAATAGACGCCACAACCCCAGTAGACGGCCTCGCAGCTACATGCTGACATTCAAAGATGTTGAAGAGTCAATAGAGACTTTCAGTGGAGATGATCACATCAGCGTTGTCCGATGGATCAACGATTTCGAAGAATTGGCGGAGACGTGTGAGTGGAGTGATATCCAGAAGGTGACGTACGCGAAGAGGTTACTGAAAGGTCCTGCGAAGCTATTTGTGAATTATGAGAAATTCAAAAAATGGTCACAACTGAAGAGAGGTCTCAAAGTAGAGTTTGCCGAGATCATCGATAGCCATAAAATTCACCAGGAGCTGGCAAAGTGCAAGAAGAAGCCAGATGAGTCATTCCAGACTTATCTATACAAAATGATGGACATTGCAGCTCAGGGCGATGTGGACTTACGGTCTGTGATCCAGTACATTGTGACCGGGATTCCAGATGACCCCGTGAATAAAACAAAACTCTATGGTGCAAAGACAGTTCGTGATCTCAAAGAACGATTTTTGGAGTACGAGGCGATGAAAAATGAAATGAAGTTGAAGAACAAAAGTGTGAAGATCGATGATAAAAAGAAGTCGACGCGACCGGGTAGTGCAGTGAAGAGCGGTGACATTAAATATTGTTATAATTGTGGCGAGAAGGACCATTTTGGCAGAGAGTGCCCGGACAAAGCCAAAGGACAAAAGTGTTTCAAGTGCAAGGGATTTGGCCACATTGCTTCGAGATGTACATGGAAGCCAGAGGAGAAGAAAACGTCATCCTATGCATCATTCCAGGCGCCTCGAGGAAAGCAGTTGAAGGATGTCGAAATTGAAAATCAGAGGTATTCTGCGGTGATTGACACAGGTAGCGATTTAAGTCTAATGCGTAAAAAGACGTATGAAGAGTTGGGGTCTCCTCCGTTGGGGCAAGACACAAAATTTGATGGATTAGGCGCGAATAACAATTGTACATTCGGTTCATTTGAAATTGTTATGATTGTTGATGGAGAAGAGTATAAAATTAAATTTCATGTCGTAGATGATTCTTTGATGAAATATTCTGTGCTCATCGGAGCTGATTTTCTTAATCGAGTAGAACTGCGATCGGTTGCTGGTAAAGTTACTCTTCACAAAATTGTAAATGTTTTTCCTGAAGACGATGCTGACATTCCCGAAGTTTTGAAGATTGACGCGATAGAAGATAATTCTTTGGATTTATCACATGTAGAAGATGTAAATTTACGTGAACAAATTGACGGTATAATTCAGGCTTATGAGCCAGTGAAGACGCACGATGTAGGAGTTTCGATGAAAATTATTTTGACGGATGATATTGCGGTATCGCAGAAGGCAAGACGGTTATCACATTCAGAGACGCAAGAAGTTATTCGACAGATAGAAGAATGGCTAGAGCAAGGGATCGCTTGTCCCTCAAACTCAGAATTTGCAAGTCCGATTGTTTTAGTTAAGGAGAAAAATGGCGACGAATTGGCACACGAATTTGTGTGGATTATCGGAAACTAAATAAAAAGATCGTGAAAGACCGTTATCCACTGTCGTTAATTGAAGACCAGTTAGATCGTTTGCAAGGCGCGAGAGTTTTCACAGCCCTCGATTTGAAGAATGGGTTTTTTCATGTTGACGTGGCGGAAAATAGTCGAAAATATACGTCGTTTGTAACACCAAACGGGCAGTACGAGTTCTTAAAAATGCCATTCGGGCTTTGTAATTCGCCGTCGGTTTTCCAAAGATATATCAACGCAGTATTTCGAGATCCAATTGCGAAGAATATCGTTCTTACTTACATGGATGATCTTATCATTCCAGCGAGTGATGAAGTCGAAGCTATGAAAAATTTGAAGTCGGTGATTAATGTCGCGGAGAAAGCGGGATTAATAATTAATTGGAAGAAATGTAAATTTTTGCGGAGACGTATTGAGTATCTGGGGCACGTGATCGAAGACGGTAAAGTTGCGCCTTCAGAAAATAAAATAAAAGCAGTAATGAAATTTCCAGAACCAACATGCGTACGAGACATCCAGAGTTTTCTGGGTTTGACGGGGTATTTTCGTAAGTTTATACCGAGGTACGCGCGTGTTGCTAGACCCCTTTCGAATTTGTTGAGATCGGGCGTGAAGTGGGAATTTGGGGTAGAACAAAAGCGGGCGTTCAACGAATTGAAGATTGCTCTGAGTAGTCAACCGGTTTTGCATCTCTATCGGACGGAAGCAAAAACAGAGCTTCATACCGATGCTTCGAAGTCGGGCTATGGAGCGATCTTGATGCAAGAGTGCGAAGAAGATCATGCGTTTCATCCGGTTTATTTTGCGAGTGGTAAAACATCGCGTGCTGAGGAGAAGTATAGTAGTTATGAATTAGAAGTTTTGGTAATTGTAAAGTCATTAAAAAAGTTTCGAGTTTATTTGTTGGGAATTCCATTTAAAATCATTACTGATTGTAAGGCTTTTACGATGACAATGAACAAGCAGGATTTGTGTGTTCGCGTTGCACGGTGGGCGTTGCTCTTAGAGGAATTTAGATATGAAATTCAGCATCGTCCAGGGAAAAGCATGGCGCACGTAGACGCATTGAGTAGAAATCCTTTACCTGAAGCTTTGTTAATTGAAGAGAGTGATGACAGTATGATTGCGAGGCTCAAGAAATGTCAGAGCGAAGACAAAGATGTAAAAGACATAATTGTGTCGATGAGTGATGGCAAGAGGAATGATTTTGTTATCCAGAATGATTTATTGTATAAAAAAACTAAAGACGATGTATTGTTGGTGGTGCCAAAGGCCATGCAGTCGCAGGTAGTTCGACAGGCTCACGAGCAGGTTCACTTCGGAGTGACAAAGACCGAGGCGTTGGTCAAGCGAAATTATTGGTTTCCAGGTATGAGAGAGAGAGTTGAGAAGTTTGTAAAGGGATGTATCAATTGTATTGTTAGTGAAAGAAAACAGGGTAAACAAGAAGGTTTTCTCAATCCAATAGATAAAGGCGATATCCCTCTAGATACTTATCACATCGATCACATCGGTCCTATGACGTTGACGAAAAAGAGGTATAAACACATTTTCGTTGTAGTAGATGCATTTTCGAAATTCGTGTGGTTATACCCAACAAGATCTACCGATGCCGCTGAAGTAATTGATCGTTTGACGAAGCAGTCCGTCGTGTTCGGTAATCCAAGAAGAATTATTTCGGATCGTGGAACGGCGTTCACGTCAAATGCCTTCCAGGAGTATTGTCGTGAAAATAATATTCAGCATTCATTAATTTGTACAGGCCTTCCCAGAGCGAATGGTCAGGTAGAACGAGTGAATCGCACTCTTATTCCAATGTTGACGAAATTAGCTGCTCCAAAACCAGAAGAATGGTACAGGCATATCGAGACGACGCAAATGTATTTAAATGCTACACCAAGTAGAAGCACCAGTAAAACCCCTTTTAATTTGCTTTTTGGAATTAAGATGCGCTTGAAGGAGAATGTAGAGATTCGCGAGATGATTGAGGATGAGTGGATTAGAATGTTTGAGGAAGAACGTAACGTAGTGAGAAGAGAAGCGAAAGAGAGTATTCGTAAGGTTCAAGCTGAAAATCAGAAAAGTTTTAATAAGAGACGTAAGCAGGCAGAAATGTATCGTGAAGGAGACTTAGTCGCTATCAAACGCACACAGTTGGGACCAGGTTTGAAATTATTTCCGAAGTTTTTGGGTCCTTATCGAGTTAATAAAAAATTGAGAAATGATCGTTATGTAGTTGAGAAGGTAGGCGACCACGAAGGTCCAAGGCAGACGTCAACTTCGGCTGACCATATGAAGTTACGGTTAGCCAATAATGATTTTTCTGACGATGAAGATTTAGACGAATAAATGCAACATCTGAGGGCAGATGTTATTTGTCAGGAACGGCCGTGTGTAGTATCGGGAATATTTTAGTTTTAAGAGTGTCTCGACCGTGGGGAAGTACGCGTCATTGTAAGGGACGAAATGTCTAGACGCTGGGGATCTGCCCCAGAACATTAGAGATAGGAAATATTTTAGTTTTAGGTTTAGTCTTTTGTTATAAGCAGATGTTGGGATGGAATTGTTTTATTGAGGTAGGATTAAGACGAGACGTAGGATTAAGCATTCAATCGTTTTATTACGGTGACCCTCCAGCTGCTTCATCGACGATGCCCCACCCCCTGGCTGACCCACGCTGCCACGTCTTGGGAATTTTCCATTAGACGAAAATGGCGAGTGAGGCCCAATGATGCTTGGTGGTGGGGGAAGAGGCTAGGAGAGGGAAATCGGGGGTGTCGAAGGGCTGAAGGTGTCACCGAGGGGGTGGTTAATTGGCGGAGTTGGAAGTGTTTAGAAGTGAGCAGACAGACGAATAGACGAAGTAGTCTTGTCTGCTATTAGAAGTTTTTTGACGGTTAATTTAGAAGTTTTAGTTTACGTATCGAGGTGTATCGATTTATAAGACTGTATATTCTTAAAGTGTTTATTAATTAAAGTGTTTTTAAGAAAAACTATTCAGCTGTTTTATCTTTTTAAAAGTATCCCCATATAAATGACAGGCTAATCAGCCGGAGGGTTAAATTAGGCGGCAAGTAGATTAAATATTGATGTTTAGTGGGATTATCAGGTAAAATCAATAGCGGGATAAAATGGATGAGCCTGGAAAATATGAGAGTGGGGTAAAACGGGACGGTGGGTATAATGGAACAGCCTGGCAAATTGGACCATAGACAAAATTGGGCCGGAGACGAAATAGGACAACAAGGCAAAATAGAATAGAGTGAATTGATAATGAGATAATGGGGTTGGATAGATTAAGGGTTTAAAACGGATCCGCTTTAACCTGTTATTCTATTTTACCCCACTAGCTAATTAGCCTCTCATTTAGTTCACCACTCATCCCATTTTACCCCACGATTTAATTCGCCCATCACTCGATTACCAGATCATCCCATTTTGCTCCGTTGTCTAATTCATTACCCCTCCTCCCCAGTCATCCCCTATACTATATTATACTTGCTCCAGTGGTTATTTAATTAATTATTAATGAATCAATAATTCATTTTAGCGAGATCCTGATTATCAGTCCCGAAAATTCCAAGTTCCTATCTTTCAATGAGAGACTTCAGGCTCTACCGTCT
Source organism: Diachasma alloeum (assembly GCF_001412515.2). NCBI lineage: Eukaryota > Metazoa > Arthropoda > Insecta > Hymenoptera > Braconidae > Diachasma > Diachasma alloeum. Next base: position 117,626 of record NW_021681262.1, on the reverse strand, counting down.
TGGCGAAGACTCAAATAGACAGAAGTCTCTCACCAAAGACACTTCGAGGCGCGAAACCGGTTACGGGAGATACAGGTAGACTGATTCTTGTCTCTCACAGCCTTGGAGCGATCCGATAGACTGAAAATTTTTATTCCGGGTAATATTGATTAATTTTTTTCATGGAATGTTTTTTTGTTTCTCTGAATTTATAATGTGCATTTGTTAAGCAGAGTCATGGAAATCTATAATAGCAACGTCCACATCATGAACTCTGGGTTACGCTGAGAGCTGGGGTGGTTTGATTATTAGTGCACTCTAAGGTAAATAATGCATTTCCTAATGCATAATAAGTTAATGTCTACCTTTATTTGTTTAGCGTTCAAATGTTAGACGGAGTGTTGGGAACCATGCCGTAAATATATATGATCATCCACCTGAAAAAGTAGATGCCTCATAAAGGTCATAGATTCTGTAACCCAGTTCACAAACAGTAACGACTTCCTACCTAACAAATCCCGTATCAATTATTTCTTCTTGTTTCCGATAATTTATATCGTTTTATTAGGTGTATGACTTACTTTTTACAGATTTTTCAGCAAATTATTTAATAGAAAAACATGGAGAACAAAGAACTTAATCTTGGTAATATTGTCGATCGTTTTCTATGACCTTGCGCTATCTCTCAGGTAACATACGAATGCCGTCGCGGAAGAAACTTGCAGGCTTCGAGGCGATAAAGTCATCGACGAATTTACGCACATCGTCCGGCATTTTGAACTATTTATCCACTAAGGGGTGCTGAATTGACCGGAACAAGTGATACTCGGATGGGGTCAAGTCTGGTGAATATGCCTCGTGCGGAAGAACTTCCTATCTCAAGTTCAAAAGGTTCTTCTGAGTCGCGCGAGCAATGTGAGGTCGAGCATTGTCATGCAGCAGTATGAATTGCCTGCTTCCTTGCCCAGTGAATGGCCTTTTTCGATCAAGCTCTTTGCTCAGTTTGTTCAATTGTCGGCTATAGCGTTCCGCAGTCATCGTCTGATCAGTTTCTAGGAGTTCGTACTAAAGCACAACCATCATGTCCCACCAGATACACAGGAGAATCTTCTTTAAGTGGATGTTCTGTGTCGGCGTCGATGTACGGAGTTGCCCTTGATCTATCCACGACTTTTTACCTTCGGGATTCTCGTAAAAAATATACTTTTCATCACTCGTCACAATTGTCCACAAGAAGTTCTTTTTTTGTTGCCGGGCAAGCAGTGAAAGGCACGTGTTCATACGTCAACCTAGGTTGTGTTCGGTCAACACATGTGGGAGCCATCTTCCAAGTTTTTGGATTTTTCCTATTTGGTGCAAACGCTTGAAAATAGCTGTTTGGATGACTCCTAACTGAGCTACAAGCTCTTGTTGTTTTTGCATTGAGTCTTCATCTAGTAGAGCTTGCAATTTCGCATCTTCAAACTTTCGAGGCTATCCAGGGCGCGGCTGGTCACTAAGATCGAAATCACCACTTCTAAAACATTTGGACCAAGAATTACACGTTTCATAAGGTACAATGTCAGCACCAAGAACACTACATATTAGTTCCCGTGCTTTTGAAGCATTTTTTGCTTGTTGGAATTCGTATAAAATGCAGTGCCGAATGATCTGTTCATCAGTTGCCATCGTAAACTCTGCTATTCTGAGAGTTTATGTAACTCCCGTAGAATTGTGACTCAACTTCCCTCCCCGCCATCATCCATTTCCCTTTCTTCCCCTTTCCACCTCCGAACACCATTACCTTTGATTTCTCCGCATTAGTCGTCCACTCCTTCCCCTTCATATATTCTCCCATAAATCCCATCATCAGCCTCATCCCCGCTTCATCCCTCGCTAACACGGCCATATCGTCCGCGTACGCTAGCGAAAAGATTTTCGTCGCTCCCAGCGGTACTCCTCCCTTCCACCTTTTCCTCGGTTCCTCCTACAGATTCGCCAGCAACACGTTGAATAAAATCGGGCTCAGCGGACATCCTTGCCTAACCCCCCTCGCTGTCCAGAACTTCTCAGATACCCTATCTCCTACCCTAACCTTGCTCGGCGTCTCCCTGTAAATCTCCTTCACCCTCTCCGTTAAGCCTTCCGAAATCCCTCTGTCCCTCATCACCTCCCATAACACTTTCCTGCTCACCGAGTCAAAAGCCGCCTTCAAATCAATGAAACACGCCACCAACTTTCCCCCCTTCTCCCCCACCTGCCTATTCGCCAGATAGTTGAGCACGAAGATATTATCTATCATGCCCATTCCTCTCCTGAACCCAGTTTGGTTGTCCGGCACAATCTCCTTTTCCTCCACTTCCCTCTCTAATCTCTTTGTAAACACTGACACATACACTTTGTACAGTGTTTGCATCAGTGTAATCCCCCTGTACGCCTCCACCCTCTTACCCTCCCCTTTCTGTACTATTGGGGCCAGCAGCCCATCTTTCCACTCTGCCGGCCGACCTCCACCCTTCTAGACACCATTACATATCCTCCACGCTACCCTTTTCATCCCTTCTCCCCCTTCTTTCCAGATCTCATTCTCTATCTCATCGTCTCCTGTCGCCTTTCCCCCTTTCAGCTTCTTTATCACGACTTCCACTCCCGCGTATGACAAACCGTCCTCTCCCAATCCCATCGACCCCTCCTACCCTCCCCTAACACTCTCCATTCTACTCCTCCTAACAGCCTCATAAAATAGTCCTTCCATTCCTCTAATCCGATCCTTTCGTTTACATTCTTCTATGTTTTCCTCTCTCTATTCACAACCTCCCACACTCCCCCCTCCTCCACTGCCCTCCCTCCGCTTCAAACTTTGCCCACTCCTCTTCCTCCTTCTTCCTCAGACATAGCTTATTATAATCCCTTTTCCTAACCCTATACTCATCCCTCGACACTTTCCCTTTCCTCGCCTGCCTCAGAGTCCTTCTCACCTCTTTCTTATTCTCCTGGCACTCCACGTCCCACCAGTCCCCTTAACGCTTCCCTTTCTTTTTCATCTCGCTCTCTATCCTACTTTTGATCCTACTTTCCTACTTACATCCTACTTTTTTTCCTTCACCCTCTCCCTTACTTCCTTCACCATCTCATCCACCGAAGGCTCTCCCCATTCCAACTTCTCTAATTCTCTTCTCAGTTTTTCTCTCTCCTCTCTCTTCCAGAAAGATACCTTAGATGACTTCTTGGTTCCCTTCATTCTGGATCCCCCTCCCCTCCTAGACTCCTCTCCTTTCACCGTTACCACCAGAGGAAAGTGATCCGAATCACATTCCTCTCCCACCACCATACTTTCCACTATTCCCCTCCCCCTATCATCCATCAGTACGTAGTCTATGACCGTCCTATTTACTCCTTCCTCTCTTGTGAACTCTCCCACCTCATCCCCCTTGTGGTTTCTATTCAAAATCGTCCACCCCGTTTCGTCCAGGGCTTTCACCAGCATTTTTCCCTCTTTATCCACCTCCCTTTTATCCTTCAACTTTCTTGACTCTCTTCCCCGCCCTTCATCATCCTCCACCAGTCTCCCTTCCATCCCCATCGCTACATTAAAGTCCCTCCCTATCATTACTATTTCCCCTCCCTTTCTCTCCATTTCTTTCTTGACCCTCTCCATTTTCCTGTCCATATCCCTATTTACATATTCCCCTCTATCCACCTCTCCGTCTCTTGTCCTTCCTCCTCCACTCCTTCCGACTCTTCTCTGTCGCTCAACTCCTTCCGTATTTACATCAACATTCCTCCCTTTGCCGTCCCTTTCTTGTGATCCCTTGCGGCTAGTTGTACTTTCCACCAGTACCCAGCAGGTAGTCTCTTCTTCACCCTCTCCCAGCCTGCTTTTTCCGTCCGAGTCTCCATTAACACCAACACGTGCCCTCTCCTCAGTCTCTCCCAAAAGTTCTTGTCCTTCCTTTTTAATCCCCTCACATTCCAAAAAACTATTCTCACACACTTTTTTTCCCGTTTCTATCCCGCCCAACCTTCCCTATTGACCATTTGATCCTCCCCCCCCTGGCTGATCGATCAGCTCGGTCTCCATCTCTCCATTATCTACCTCCTCTGTCCTGTTACCCACCCTTCTCTGATGCCCCCTTCTCACATCCTGCCATTCCTCACCCCTCTCATTCCATAGTTTCTCCGTTCTTTCATCGATAATCCACCTCTCTCCATCAATCCACATAATTCCCTTTCCCACCCTTACTCTCCTCCCTTTCTTTCTTTCTATCCCTTCTACACGCTCCAGCCTCCACTGCATCTTCCTTTCCATGCACTTTAAATCGTTATCCAATCTCTCTGGCCTACCCCTCAGTTTCGCCCTACCTTCCATCACCTTCCTTTTCTGACTGGGGTCCTCCAGCTCCACCGCTACTGTCCCCATCCCTTGCCCATTCTTTCCCCCTAGTTTTCTTATCTCCTTCATCCCCACCTCGACCTCCAACACCCCTGTCAGTAGGTCTACAACCTTTCGTCTTCCATCCCCTTCTCCCAGTTCAATCTTTCTCACCACCAAATTCTTACTTCTCTCCCTTTCCCTTTTTTCCTCCCTCCATTTCAGTTCCCATACTCTTTCCTTCAGTTTCTCATTTTCTTTACACACCTGTCCCCCCCTCGCCCCTCATCTTCCTCTTTTCCCAACTTTAGTTTCCACACCATTTTCTACAGAGCTTTCACTTTCTTTACTTTTCTTTCCAGCGCTTCCAACCTCTCCATTACCTCCGCACCCTCTTCCCTATTTTCTCTCCTAACTTCCACCACTATCTCCCCGAAGTCATTCATTTTCTCCCATAGACGTTTCTTTTCCTCTTCCCACCTGCCTTCCCACTTCTCCCATTTCTCATTCACTAATCTAATCTCCTCCCTGGCCCCCCTTCCCTCCTCCTTCAACTCTTGCAGCTTCGAGAACGTTTCCTCCTTAAAACTCTTGAGAAAACTCTCCATCCTTTCCACACTCCCCTCATATCCTCTCTTTTCCACCCTTCTTCTTGTTTTTCCCCGTCCCCCTCCTCCCGCTCTCGTCCAATTCCACCGACCTCCTCCTCTTACTACCTTCGTTATTCTCCGACATATTTCCCCTCCGCCCGAAACCTTCTCTTTCCTCCTTCTTCCATGCCTCCAGCGAAGACGGAGATCTAGTTCTGCCCCAGTAGCCCTACCTAGCCTCTCTAGCCTCTCCGAATTCGTGGGTCTCCCTCTCTTTTTCTTCCCCGCCTCTGCCCCCCCCCCCACTCCCCTCTTTATCAGAAAGGTCCGACAACACTAGCGAGGACTCATAAACGGTCTCATTTTGGCCTTCTCCATTATCCTGCTCATTTCCCTTCCCGCTCAAATCTCCCTTATCCTCCTCTCTCGCCCCTCCTTCGTCATTACTACCCGCTCCCCCCTTCCCTCTCACCGGTATCCCAATCGACCTCGACGACATCACCATTGAGCGGAACTAATGAATCATCTCCCTTTTTTATCCTTCTCACCTGCTCTAGCAACCTGTCCGATCGTTAGTTGCCCTTATCACCGCTTCTCTCTACCTATCGCTACCTTTCCCGCCCCACGCCCTGTCTCCCGCCAGAACAACACGCATCCCCCTCTTTCCCTTCTCACCAAGATCAACCTAACTCTTTCTCCTACGAAACCACCCCTAAATATCCCTCCAATCTGCTGTATTCCCCTTCACCACCCTCTCACCCTTACACCAATTCTCCTTTTACCTCCTAAGCCCCCGCGCTTCCTTCCTTTCTCCCCCGATCACTACGTGCCAAGCTAACCTCCAAATCGTCCACAATACTTTTAACCCTCCTCCACCTACTCACACCCCAAACACACCACTTTCACACCCCTTCACACACCACTGCTCCCTTCTTCCACCCGTTCCCACCCTTTTTCCCACCCAAACAACCTCTAAGCCTCTTCAAAAGAGCAAAAAACCCAAGCACTGCAAATACCTGCCACTCTCCTCGCAGACCGGAAACGGAAGTCCAATTTTGTGTTAATCATTCATTCCAGATTAACTCAAAAAATGGTTCTCAAAATAAAATTCAGAATCATCCAAACATGAATATTTATTAATCCCCCAACAAATGAGAATACGCCCTTTTAGTTTCGTAAAAACATTCTCAATTCCCTCTGAGTAAACCAAAAAAAATTGTCTCAAAAAGTTACATAAAAATGAGTCAGACTCTTCTGAAACTTGGAGATTTTGTACTCTCTCAGAAAGTGATTTTACAATCTTTTGGCCCAAATTTGGACAATCTCCGAATTTACTCTAGACAGAGCAAAAAATTTGTCTCAAAAAGTTACATAAAAATGAGTCAGACTCTTCTGAAACTTGGAGATTTTGTACTCTCTCAGAAAGTGATTTTACAATCTTTTGGCCCAAATTTGGACAATCTCCGAATTTACTCTAGACAGAGCAAAAAATTTGTCTCAAAAAGTTAGGCTCAGATGACTCAGAATCATCTGAAACGTGGAGATTTCATATCCCCCGGGAATGTGTTTATACGACCTTTTGGCACAAATTTTTGGGAAAACAAAAACAAATGTTTATATGTCCTTTTGGCACAACTCGGGCGAATTCTTCTTAGAAAGAAAAAATATTTTTAAAAATGCAAGTTTAGAATCGAAGTTTCTAGAATCTAGTAAAAAGAGACATGGAATTTATCGGAAGAATTTCCGATTTAAGAAAAAAATGGATGAAAATAAGAATAATACGGATCATTTCTAGAATTTTTTCTATAAAAATAATTCGATATGATGGTTGAGTTCATCATTCTTCGAAGGCTAAATTTAACCATGATTAATTGATCAATTTCATGGTTTGTTTTTCTCGGGAAATTCGGGATTTACGCGTTGATTTTGTAGCGGAAAGTGTAGTTTTTACATGTCGCCCGAACAGGCTACGAAAAGAAGTATGGGGGCGCTCGTGTGGCGTACGAGAAAAAATTCCATCACTGTCATATGGTGAAGTGACTCGACTCGCTGTGATACGATTTGGTGCTATTGTTGATTATTATTCGCAACACAAATCAATTAAGCAAAAAAAAAGAGTTCTGACGAGTCTGATAGAGACAATGAATTCGACGATATTCATTTTAAGGCTCTCGAGATTATCGATACTTTAATTCCAAAGAAATCTGCACTGCGCTACCATATAACGTACTATGCGTTTTTAAAATGGCGTGCGGACAGAAATATTGAGAAATTCACGGAAGATTGCATTCTGGCATACATAAAAGAATGTTCAAAAAATAATCCACCGACAACTTTGTGGATTAAAGTGTCGATGTTGAAGAAGATGCTGTCAATTAATCACAATATTGACGTTGACAAAATGCCCCATATCAAGGCGTTTTTAAGCAATAATCACAAAGGCTACTTTCCAAAGAAATCCAAAACTTTTACACGGGACAATATCCTACAATTCCTTTGTACTTCTAATGACTCAATCTACCTTGCTGCAAAAGTAAGTTGAAAACATTTACAATGTAAATCAATAACAAAGTGATAAAAAGAAATAAGTTAAAAAAAATTAGATGTACATATTTTCGTAAATATCACAAAAACTGTCAAATAGTTTAAAAAATGTCAAAAAACCTTTTTCGAAACAAATTTAATTCTCTACAAAAAAGGTGTTCTGACATTTATTCGAACAATTAATAGTGTCTGAGAGAGTGACAAAAGTATTTTTGACTGGGTTTTCGACTTCTCTTTTTACCACTTCGCTACTGGAATAAATATTTACAATTAATATTCACAATTCAAATATGCAATCAAAATTAATATTTTGGGATAATATTTACAATAAAAAAAAAATTTCGTGTATTTACAGGTTTGTTTGATTTTGGGTATCGCTTGTTGTTTAAGGATACAGGAATTACATGGAATTAAACTTCAGGATATCGAAGATGATGGACAGAATAGTGCTTTTATCGAGTTTCCAGAGACAAAAACGTACGATCAACGATCTTTCGTAATTGAAGATGAATTTTATGATATTTTCAAACGATATAGGAATTCAGGAGCCCCAGGTACTACATCTGACAAATTTGTGGTAAATTATCAGCATGGAAAATGCACAACTCAAGTTATTGGCAAACGGAAAATTGCTCTAATGCCCTCATTAATCGCTGCATATCTTAATCTACCAAATGAAAATGAATACACGGGGCACGCTTTCAGAAGGACATCAGCAACACTTCTTGCTGATGCAGGAGCTACTATGACAATGTTAAAACGTCATGGTGGCTGGAAATCTGCTACAGTAGCTGAAGGTTATCTAGAAGATTCGAAAGAAAATAAAAGAAGAAGGTTTCGATTAATTATCTCATCGGCTGTAAAAATGCAACCTAAAAATGATGACATTGGATCTGCCACAAAAAAGTTGAAGATCTTGGACAACAATTCACGACCATCGGTACCCAAAGTTCATGGTATACTAATGACTGATGAAAAGAATGTGCAATCTACGAAAAAGCCAGAAACCATTACGTCTGGGGAATTCATGCAACAACAACAGCTACGAAACGACGAATTACTTACAGAAATATCAGCAAAAAACCGCAATCAATCATTGATTGAAGTGCCAACTAACCTAGACTTTCCAGATGATCCAGAATGGGACTCAATCCAGGCCAATTATGAAACAACCCAAGAGCACAACAAGGAGAATTATGAACCAGCACAAGAGCACGTCAAGGAGAATTTCAATGCAATTGATCTACATAAAAACTCTGGTTTGATTAAAATAGAAAGATGTACAATTGGGAATTTCACTACTGACTACCATATTCACAAATAATATTTAAAAAATGTAAAGTCAACTGTTCAAATAAAACTGTCATTCTAGCAATGTTTCAACAATTACAATTCTACTGAAAAATGTCTTATCTCATCATATTTTTCATTTTTTTTGTTTTATCTTCGAAATTTCCAGGTATCTAGAACGAAAGCTAATAATAATTTCTACGTACTGCTAATAATTCAATCTAGGTTGATCATGTTAACTTCTTATAACCTCTCACGTACGAGGTCGATGGTATGTATCGACCCATGAAAATGTGGATAACTATCTACAAAATTGATTAATTGAAAAATCAATACTGTAGCTTCAATTATATATCGATTTTATAATTCTCCGTTAATTAGAAGTCATCGCATTCCAATTGTATTGAGTATACAGCACGGTTGGAAACAAAAGGGCCCCGTCCGTGAGGAATTAAGGTTTCAATAATTGCAAATTCTACTCAAAAAATATCCTATTTTATCTTATTTCTAATTTTTTTGTTTCTCCCGAATTTCCCAGGCATCTGGAACGAAAAATAATATATGCGTCTCGCAACAAAAAGGCATCGCTTCAGGTCGTGTGTTTGCGGCACGAGCCGCAGGCAAGATGCCTTTTCGTTGCTCGACACGTAATGTATGTACTATATTGAACATTTCAATAGAATCGGTCAAAGAGTAATAGAGAGTTTAATAGAAATTCAATAGGATTCCCTAACAAATTTACTAGATTTTTCTATTCAATTTTTTCATCCGTGAAGCGATCAACACGTGCACTGATAGAATGGATTAGTTATTGTTAACGAATGGATTTTGATTGGAGGTTAGGGTCTATTCGATCCCACCAAATGTTCATTCGTTAATAGTTAACGAATGTATATTTGAGGAGCCTTGTTTGACTTGACTTTCGTCATTCATGTGAAGCATTCGTTAACTATTAACGAATTTTCATTTGATCATATTCAACTCTACCATTCGTTAATAGTTAACGAATCTCGTTTGGAATAAATGAATCATTCTATCCGTGTGTGGAACACTCGCCCTTCCTTATTTCCGTAAATACCTGCGGAGAGCCATTGGACCAACCATCAGGAAAAAAATGTTTATCAGATAATTTCAGAAATATTATTGAGGAGAAGCACCATGGAGAAGGGGAATCGCTGACAAAGACGAGAACGACCTTGAGAAAATCTTGTGAGGCCGCGTTGGAGTCCCTAATAGACATTGTGGCTGATAAGGCGACATTGCCTGTTAGGACGACAGTCCCTGGCTATGCTCGCCCGCGTGTGATGAACTTTGCTCCCTAGGACGCACCAGAGCGAGCTCCCCTGCCTATGTCAAACTTCGCCCTCGAACCCATGAAGCACAATTTCCGGCAGGCCCTATCGTTTTTGCTCAATCACGTGTGGATATGCGGGAGGTTATGACACAAATGAAAGGTATCTAAGGCTTAATAATAATGAAAGTGAATCGTGATGGAACAGTTAATGATCTTCTTGATGGAGAATTCGTTGAAAAAACCCCTGATGTGCATGTGGGAGAGTTGCTGAGAATTTTCAAAGAGACACTTTTGACACAAATACCAGTGACAGCAACTACTTCTTTGGGCTCAGTATCAGTTATTATCAGATTAAAACTATTCCTGATGGTGATGAAAACTCAATGGGAGAATTTGTTCACGTAGAGATGAAGGAACACATTTGTGTAATTATGGATCCAAACATGTTTTTGGTGACGAGATTCAACTGCAGTTCAATGTGAATGGAGTAAATCTATTGAAATCAAGTCCAAGAGCAGCTAACTTGAAAAAGTGGCCTTGTACTACTGAGAATTTTCCACTGACCAGCATTTGTTAATCTTTTCCTGTTGCAATTTGTTGTGAGAATCCCGAGTAGAAATTTTGTCAATTTATCATCGGTTACCGATCAACTGCAAGCGACATGGTCACCAGTTCTACATAGGTTTCGACCTGGAAGGAACTCACCAAAATGTCACGCAGTTACCTCACCGGTTACAAGTAGGTTATAACTCATCGTAAACTCACATGATTATTTATTCACTCAATAACAATTAATAATCTTTCAATGATACATGATTCATTAATAGTTATGAAAAAGCATGCCCAACGATAACAATCGATTTCTGCACGCAGAAGAAGGGAAAAAATCCCATTTTCCGTAATTCAGCCATCCAATTTCGAACCTTACTAGATGTTACTCAGCTTCGGTAGTCGTCTGTTGTTCTGAACTCCAAAACCACTATCGTGTCATTCTTGGGAACATATACATTTAGATATTCCACATAAGGCGAAGATTCATATCCTCTCACGATTGACGGATGATTCTTATACCTAAACCTTAATTCTGAACATCATTTTTCAACGGTATTTTTCACCGTTATTTCCGATCCTCATATCCGACCCTAATTTCTGACTTCCTTTCCGGACCTTTGACTTTGCCATTTACTTAGGTTAATGAAGAATTCTAGACCAGTCATACCCAACCGGACTTGGACAATTGAATGTTGTTGACGCAGTATAAGAGACGAATGAGTAACAAACGGGTTAAGCTACATAAGTTAGTTATCGGTCGTAAATCTGTGACCGATAATCATCGTCCGTTCTAGAATTGTTGCTTTTGAAAACTATAGCTTACACGTCAGGTACAACCTATGAGTCAATAACCTGCAACAAAGTCATTGGTTCCTAAGCAGATTAGAGGCCCACGACGAAATTCCTACGCGATTTTGAAATCAAAGCCTAAAAAATTAATCGAATACTTGGATAAGCGATTGGGCGATTATATAAGAGAACTTTGAAACCATGGGATTGTAATTGATAGTAACTAATTTCTTCCGAGAGATCAAGTATGTAGTACCTCCATTGTCTGCCCGATGTCGCCATAACATTCAGAGTCAACCAAAATTATTTCGCTGGTTTAGCACCCTGAGTTGCAAGCGTCTGTGTTCGAATATTCCATTCCTTTAAAGTACCTTTGACCGTAGAGAGATCGGAGAATTCCGTTAGCTGGAATTTGTTTAGGGATAATGAAGTTTGTTCTTCCCTGGGTGGGTGATTATTATGTCCCAAAAAATGGAGTATATTTTCCCAACTTTTTCTGAAACATGGGGAAACGTGAGTGACATTTATTTCAGAATAAAAACCTAAAATTAAGGAATATATATAAAAATCATAATATACTTTAAAAGACACGTATATTTATAATAAAAAGTAAACCAGTAGAATGACACCAGCAGTTTTTATTGGGCTCATTCCCATGGGGTTATCATAACACCATGCCACTATCAGGTAATGGCCAAGATGTCATGGACGAAATAAATACATGAGAGACCATTGTCTCTTGGCCAGTAGCATTCATCTGATACGTTCTGTATGGGAATAAATATATTTAATTTTAACGTCGCGGAATTAGAGTAAAAATAAAAGAATATTATTTAGTAATTGTCGCGTGTGTATTATTCCAATAATTGAACGAATCCAACCCGCACGGCACTCTAACATTTTTTGGTAGCAGTAGTGGGATTCGAACCCACGCCTCGACGTGACTGGTACTTTATTCAACCTGCTCGGGCATCTAACATTTTTGGAGGCAGCGTATTTTATTTTTGGAAGAAAATGGCAGCCTAATCAACAACTGTTTTATCTCACAGCAATAAGATAGTGATATCGAGATATTTGATAATCTATCTACCTGAGGGTGAACTGGTCATTTCAGAGCTTTCATCGAGGAATTTCATAGAGGAATCGAGAAAATTACTCTAGTGGTTGTAAGAATCTATTTAATATTTTTACCTCTTTTTTTTATTTGATTAAAAAACTTACCAGATTATTTAGAAAAATTTCGGATTCACCCAAGTATCGAGTAGAGAATATTAAATAAATGTATACACTGTAACATGATAAAAATCATGTACTGTTCCTCGTCTGAACTGACCGCGGATCATGGGGGTAAAAATTAGTATGTTTACCCCAGCGAGGAGTCGGATCACCCAGGGCCATAATTGCCATTTTTGTTATTTCTTTTATTTACCCTATCTTTTATCATTCTCTCAAATTCGGTCGATCGCGCTCATCGTGGGTTACGGGTGAACTTCGCGATGAGGGGAGTGGAGCGGAGCATCGAGAATGGCTACAAGTCGGCGCTACAGCAGATGACGAGTAGCACACCGACGAGCACGCACACATCGAGTCTGGGAGACCCACACCACGAAGGACGCTAGAGACGATCGACGCACGCTAGCAGGCATCTCAGGTCTCTACGTGGGAAACCCCACCACTTCACCGATAGATCAGTGGCGCAAGGCGGCCCAGTAAAAAAACTCATGATACAACATTGAGGGAGCATCGGATGATGTTGGCTTCTGCGCCGTTCAACGCGGATCACATCCACCGACCGCGCGGCGCCAGTCTCAGTTCTCTGCGACTTAGAAATTGGGAATTATGACAATTTCAAAAATTCCCAATTCAAATTCAGATAGTAACGCGGATTCTCCGCGCCACCCTCGGTTAATTGGGGTGGGGGTAGAAAAGATTTTGAGGTTCCTCGGGGCGATGTACGGGCCCAACGGACACTCTTCGCTGGGATTTTGATTAGTCAAGTCGCTCTGCACAGAAAAATTACTTGAACGCTCGTTGAGCATCTTTTGTTGGTTCTTTTTTTTTTATAAAGTATTATTGTGGTGTTTTGCCCGGATTTTTCCGGCCTACCTGGAGACGTCGCCGCCGCTAAGAGGGTCCAGACGAGCTTTCTGGAGCATTTCTCGCGTAATTACGGTGAGCGTCGAATTCCATTGTGAGTGCACGCGTGATTCTCATGGTTAATTCACTCCGGCATCCATTTTGGGCCCGTTTGAGAATTAATAGGAGGCTGCTTGTGACGCGGCACTCAGTAGCCTTCAGCTACTTAATTACTTGATTAGTATTGTGATTGTGATTCTTTGATGTTCATTATTATTACGGATTTTTCTGTGTGGGGAAAATTGGTTATTGATCATCTACTGTGTTAATCTTCCCCAATAATTGTTCGTGTCGTGGCTCTCGCGTTATCGTTGCGTACGGGTGATCCTCGCATCCTAGTGTCTCCCACGCACTTTCAAAATTATTATTATTTCTTTTGTTTGGTTATTATCAATAATTTGATTATTTTTTTAAAATTAAATTCACTTAATGCCAAGTATTGAATCTTGTGTGTTTCAATTATTTTACCAAATCAAGATTAATTTTTTGTTGATTTAATTTGGTTTGTATCGAGTCTTTGCTCGCGGGAGTCCTCTCCCGCACTTGTATAAAAAATTTACATTGACTGTCGTATGGACGAGTAAAAAGTCCCTACAGTAACTCATTGATTGAGAATACATCTCTTTTCGTTTTATAAAATTTACATAGTGTTGAGTTACGCTTATAGTAGCCTGTTCCCACACGCCTCCGCGGTTATCTGAGCTAGTCGTGGAACGCGTATCACCACTATGACTTTGTCCTTTGGGGGTTAAAAGGACTGGCGCCCTTATTGGTAAATTTGTCTTCTCTCGTTTATCCCCGTCGTTCTGATTTCGGGTTGAGAGTCCAAAAGAGTCGCTGAAAGTTCATGCAGAACCACGCGCCTAAATCCCGCAGACGCGCTTGGAAAAATGCCTCACAACACGTAACAAAAATTAACAGGACCAGACTTACCGAGAAAATTATTCTATCAGAAATTTGAAAATTGGACAATATACGAGAAAAGTCATTAAAGAATTTGAAAACCTCAAAAAATATCTCAGAAATTCTCACAAATAAATTTTGGACACAATATTAAAACTCAATTGAATGTTTCCAATTATAGAGATAATAAGATAAATAACATCAGAGAAAATACTGCAAGAACTAATCTGTACAGATCGCTAATGCACATTTTTTTCGTATCAATTTAATTCTAAGAAATATTAATAATATCTAAAATTTTATTCTCAAGACTTTGTGAAATTATCAATAGAAAGTAACTAATCATAGTTCTGAATTTTCTATCTCTTTTATTTTATTTTATAAGACGAAGCTTTTATTTTCACTCTTACCTGTTTAATTTTATTTTTTCTCGAACGAAAGCTGGATTAGATTAGATCGAGGGAGGAAATTCAAATTGATTTTGAAAATGCCGAAAATATGGTTTTTGGAATTTATTCTTTTCAACCATTCTAGTCATACATTAAAATCCCTGAATTCTTTCCAATTACTCCCTATTAACTACTATTAATTCCTATTGCTGGATGATATTTTGGAGTAGTTAGGAATTGTCGTAGTACTCACTCTTACAGAGAAATTCTCGGCTAATCCAAATTACGTTTATTAAATTCCTAAGAGTCCAAATGACGTTCCACGATATTAACAATTTGTTCATGATAGTCCTCAGTTAATTATCATTTCACTCTGAGCACAAGATGTTCATTTTGTGTTCGAATTGTTCACTGAGTTCTTTTAAAATTTTGGTCCCCGAAAAGAGACTGAAGGGTTTTCACAACTCTTTCGAGAACCCCAACTTGAGTTTCGTTACGCTGTTTTCACTTGGCAGCAACGAAGTTCGCCAGGTCTCAATTTAACAAAGTCGTCTTTTATTGGTTCAAAAATTAAAATGGAATTATCCAGTCCGAAAATCACTTCAAAATTCTTTTCGAGTCACTTCACCGTGCCAAGTTTTGGTTCACGTTAAAGAGCCCGGACCGCTCGACCAATTCCTTTTCGCCACGAAAATCTTTATTATCCACGAGTTACCTGACGACTGGTGCTACCAGAGGTTCTTGTTTTTTACTTCGTGGGGGTGGCGAGTTCCACGAGTTCGATTTTTCGTCTCCGTTTTGGAAAGAATTGGTTGACGTGTTGGGGTCGTTGATCGTTCGGACGTTGACTTTCAGAAGAATTTGAAGCGTCGGCGCGAATGCGTACAATGACTTTTCTTTAAACTATACAAGTTTCGATTTTTTATGGAGAAATACTTTGGAATTTTAGTACGTTCATTGTATTACGCAAACGATACATTTAAATTTTTATGATTAATTTAATTTTTATTATAAAATGAGGCCGGACATCACAATATTTTCATTCAATATAGATATAAAAATATAATCAGGAAATTGCTTAAGATCTCGTGCATAATTAGTAAGCCGCGAGGCTTCGTTTATTGCTTCTATACATTGATAAAAATATCACGTGTTTCATCTTCAAAAGAAACTTCACACATATTCGTATCGATAATCGCACAAATGAATAAATAAATTCCCCAGAAAGATATTATTCGAAAAAAGTGAGACGAGAAAAATATAAAGAAATAAATAGAAAATTGTTGCACCATTACTTATCTGAGATGAAATAAAAGAAATTAAAGGCTGCTCTGCTCAGCCTATGGATATCCAACACAAAAAGCAGACTTAATGACACCGTGTGGCCAGTACGGTGGTCCGAGGGCGAGAGAGTGAACAGGCTCAGAAGCATCTTCTCCCAATCCTCGGTCACAAATCATCTGTTTGTATTGAATGTAAACTCATTTCAAATTTCAGGATTTATTCGGATGGACATAAAGAAATCCACATTTAGTGTCGTCGATAATTTTTCCTTTAAAATTACCACATGGTGAACCAGCACAAGAGAAGTTCATTCTAGAGTATTCACTGGAGGGGGATAGCAGAAGTTTTCCCATCGTTTTAGAAATTTGTTCTAGCTACAACTTTTTATTGACAGTCGCGATGTTAACTTCAAGGAGAACCAATGGGGGTCAAGAGGATTCAAAATTTGAGTTTCATACATTCTTAGCTTCTGGCATAAGGCGAGCCTTGTTTGAGTCCAGGAGAGAGAGGTAACATTGATAATGTTAATTAATTCGTGAATTTATTCAGTCTGAACATTCTAGTATGCTCGCTGGGAATCATCAGGGGAACGTTGAAGCTGAGGTTCACCGGGGAGATAATGACGTACTGCCAGCGTGAATTGCAGAAATTAGACAGGACACCCAAAATGCCCCTGGTCCTGTCAACACTTCGGTGAGTCAACGTCATCATGTGTGTGTTATTCCACAAGAAGGTCCGGATAACGTTGAAAACTATCCAGAGGAGAAAACGGGGGCTTGTAATGATCAATAATCTATGCCGTCTAACGTTTTTGCTGACGTAGGAGGTTTCATGGCTAGTTCCACAAATGATGGGAACAATTTTCCCCAGAAGGCAGATTTCAAGGACAATTTCCTCAATTCTGATTTTGACCAATCAGAGTGCAGTATTCGGAGTCACGTGACGCGTTTCACACTGATAATTTCCCTGGCTGCAGGGAAATTATCAGACTGATAATTTCCTTGTAGCCTGTCAATTGTTTTC
Organism: Diachasma alloeum; assembly: GCF_001412515.2. NCBI lineage: Eukaryota > Metazoa > Arthropoda > Insecta > Hymenoptera > Braconidae > Diachasma > Diachasma alloeum. The sequence goes on along the minus strand of NW_021681262.1, from coordinate 100,502 downwards.
TACGTATTTGACAGATATTCCTCACATTTTGGTGAGATGTGTCCCGTAACCCCGAACACTGCACCCTGATCGGCCAAAATCAGAATTGAAGAAATTGTCCTCCGAATACCACTCGACCACTCGATTTTAATCTGCAAAACTGATCCCTCTCGTTGCTATGCAACAAAACTGTCAGGAAATATCCGATAATTTTGAAGGTCTTGAGGTATTATAGCTGATAATCCTGCCTTTGATCGGCTTTTAGGGGGAATAGGGACTATCGAGGAGGCAATACTCAGGCTCCAGAGAGAGATGAGTGTGGGCAAAGGATTGTTAAGGAGAGACAACGCCGCAGTGAAGCCGAAAAACAGACGGCTGAGCACAAGAATGATTACTTGTATAAGATGTTTACGAGAAGCAGATGAATCATCGAAACACGAGCTCGCATTCAGATCTTTTAAATTTAAAGGACGCACTTTATTTAAAAAAGGTCTCCACCGGGGATGGTCCGGATAAATTAGATTGTGTCCTAGATTTCCTAGATGTCCTAGATTTTTTGGGAAGTACATTGGAAGGTGTCGCACATAAACTATTGAAACATCGTACACTGAAGACATTTGAGCAGCTGAAGTATGAGTTGGAATCGCTTTTCTGGAAGACGCGGAAAAATCGTCGGTCTGCCAGTTGAGTTCAGCAAATTACAACAGCGCGAAAATGAGGACGTTGGAAAATGTATTCAATGCACGGAGGAGATTACTGGGAGATTATTGGGTCTTCATCCTGAGCTCTCGCAGCGGGAAAAGGAGGCAGTTCGCAACTGGAAACCATGGCGAAGTTGGTGTTCGAGCAAGGATTGCGGAGTCAACAGTAGTGTAATAATACGAGTTCTGGCACAACGTTTTTGGGGTCGACCTGGTCGTTGAGGCCCAGTAGGGGGGGTCAGATGAAAGTGGGTGGGTGGGTGGTTGATTAATTCGCGGGTTCGCGGTTTAATTCGCGGTTTAATTCGCGGTTTGATTGGCGGTTTGATTAATTAATTCGCGATTTTTCCGTCGAAGTGACGAAAGGGTTAATTAATTCGCGGGCTAATTTGCGGTTTGATTCGCGGGGTCGCGGTTTAATTCACGGTTTAATTCGCGGATTAGTTCGCGGTTTGATTAATTAATTCGCGATTTTTTCCCTCGAAGTGATGAAAGGGTTAATTAATTCGCGCGGTCGCGGTTTAATTCGCGGTTTAATTCGCGTGGTTGCAGTTTAATTCGCGGTTTAATTAATTAATTCGCGATTTTTCCGTCAAAGTGATGAAAGGGTTATTTAATTCGCTGGTTAATCAATTTAATTCGCGGTTTTGCGTTACAAAGGACCTTCTCGGTGGAATAAGTCAATCCACCCCGCGAGGGGGTGAGTGAAGAGGTTAATTATTTCGCAACTGTAGAAATCATAGAAGGGGCTCCTCTTCTTCAAATATTGATACCTGGCTCCACTTGACATGTCTGAACTTGAGTTTTCCGGTACTTTCTCGTTTGCCGCCCCCCTTCGTATGAAATTGTTGTTGATAACGATATCAATATGTAATTATTTATTTTAAAAAACATTTTCCTGTCACATGTCTGAACTTGAGTTTTCCGGTACTTTCCTGTTTGCCGTGCCCATTCGTGGGAAATCATTGTTAATAATGATATCACTATATAAATATTTATTTTTAAAAAACATTTTCCTGACACGTCTGAACTTGAGTTTTCCGGTACTTTCTCGTTTGCCGCCCCCCTTCGTATGAAATTGTTGTTGATAACGATATCAATATATAAATATTTATTTTAAAAAGAAGGGGAGGGAGTATGTATATATGCAAAGAATTTTTGCCTGAACTTAAGATTATCAGTCCTTTGATGATTACCGCTCGTAGAAACAAACGTTATTAATAATAATGTAAAAAATTATTTATTGAACAAAGAAAGGTTTAAGAGTGGAGGATTTATGTATATAAACGAAAAAATTCCCGCACATATCATCAGTTCATCTTGTCACTCTCCATGAAGGACAGCTTCAAACGACGGGAATTAAAGAAACGTTTAGACCTTCTCTTGAAAAACATTCAAAAAGTGAAACAAGTTATACAGTACCGAAGTGACATCAAAATACTCTGCTCCAATCTGCAGAAGACTCGAATTTAAGCTTAATTATCATACCCACGTGAAAAAAAAAAAAAATCATCATGGATTTCAACAAAATCAACATTGTGGCGCAAATGAAAAATCTTCCTCTTATCAAACTGGCGGATCTGGAAGCTGGAGCATTTTATATCATCACTGCAGCTCGCAAAGTGGAGACAAAGTATGGAGTTGGTGTTATTCTTCATCTCTCAGATACTCACACAGTTTTCGTGAATACTCGACTGGCCAAGTATTTCGCTGAAAATCCCAAGATGTTCGAGAATTTCCAACAACATATTGAGAAGGGCTCACCAACGTTGGAATATCTTGGTGGGAAATACAACAATCTTCGCCTACATCCTGATTCAAACGTGAAAGTTGAAAATAAAGCAGATGAAGCAGATTTCAATGTGATGAATACTATTGCAGAGTTCAAAGAACTTCTCTTAGTGAAAATATCTGAATTGAAACGCAACTATTTATACACCATCACAGCTGCCTCCAAAGTCAAAACCAAGCATGGAATGAGTGTGATCCTCCATTTGAATAATGCTTATTCAGTTTTCCTCAACCGAAGGATATCAAAATTTTTCATTGATAATCCTAAAGAATTTGAAGATTTGCTGAATGAAATCAAGAAAGGCACACCAAAGTTGGAGTATTTGGGTGGTGAATACAACGAAATCAAATTCCATGCAGAGGATGAGGAAATTGTTGCTTAACTTACAAATTAAATAGAACAATATTTTCATTTTTTTTTCTTTATTGATAATTTTTTTTTTTCACACAATGATTTTTTATGATTATAACTAATGTAATAGTATCTAAGAAGAACATGAATAAATATAATAATTAAACATATTTTGTTGTTTTTCCTTAAGAATTATTACATTTAACACAATCCCTTATCATAGGTGGTGGTCCATCAAAAGTATCACCCTCGACAGTCTGATAATGCTCCAAACAACGTCTACATCTTTTGATGTGCCAATCAGCTCTCATAGCATCAGTCAACTTGTCCCAACACTGATCAACATGGCATGCAGCGATGAAACTTATAAATGAATGTGGCAGATATGCAATATCTTCACAATCCATCAAATTTAAATTGTTCAATTTGAAGTAAATATTGACGGATCGATCTACTGATCGTACTATTCTTTTCTTCATCATCCAGTTTTTGAGTAGCTCTACATTTTTCAAGGCACATGCCTTGTTGTCGTCTCTATAACTATGGAATGGACAAGTACGAGATGGTAAATCTTTGAAATTGGCTAGTGATGGGCAATCATCGAAAATTTCTTCAATATTAACTACTAGCGGTGCTAATACAGGACCAGAAATTTTTTTCAACCACTCTTTTTTCTCCTCCCCTTTCACATAAATTCTACCAATATTTTCCCACTTTTGCACTAATTGTCCAACTTGCTCGTATGATCTATTCCCATAGTTCCAGGGTAATCCATGATGATGACGCTCAAGCCACAAAGCTACCCTCCTATACTTCGCTGATAAACTGGAGAATCTCCATGGGGGCTTGAAAAACCAAACGTTAGGGTATCCTACACCAGAATCCAAAACTGTGTATCCGAATTCTTTCACGATGAACTCGTTGGAGAGCGTTTGGAAACCTTGTACGTCCACGAGCACCTCCATCGCAACTGATGAAATATTTCTATCGTGATGAGAATTTATACCCCTCTCGCCCCTCCTCCTCTTTAGATTACTTTTCTTACTCCTCCGCTTATCGGGTTGTAATGTACTACTCGATCGTGCAAAATGAGACAATAAGCAGCTGTTTCCGGAGAAAAACTTATTTTTGTTTCAAACTCCAGGCGGACATCCACAGGTCCAAATTTCAAGGATTCATTTTGTTTAGAGCAATCGATGACTACCAGGGGTGTAATCGCTGCAAATTGTACTTTTGTCAATAATGGATTATTCGCTTGTTGATCATAATATGATGATTGAAAGTTTGAATACATGTCATATAGTATCGAATACTGATTTTTAGTCATGTCTACATCCAAATTTCCATATGGATAACGTTGGGAATTTAGGAATAATTTCACATCGATGATACTACAATGATCCAAATTGCTAGCATTTTTCTTATTTCTATTTTTTCGATCTGTTTGGAAGCCTAGAATGACATAACGTGGTTTCTCAAGCTGAGTTGCGGTTTTCACCGTCCACACGTGTTTTGTTGTCGCTGGAAGCATTGGATACTCATATAATTCCCATGATCTGAAGCTCATCGATATTGCGGGATCTTTCTGGATGAAATTGAGCAACTCAATCTTCTTAGTATCCGATAATGACACATATGGAACCATCCACTCAATTCTCATAAAATTGATCTTCACATCTTCTTTGGCGGTTTGAATCAAAGCATTGTTATCATGGCGAGCTCTGACTAGAACCAACTCATGTTTCACATTGACCATGATTTTCCGATAATCTTCAGCAAATCCCAGCAACATGCCCAATGGGATGGAGATGTCAAAGCAACCATTGCCATCAGTTAAACTCAATTTCTCTTGCACACCCAACCATCCGGCATTTTCCATTGAGATACTTTGATTTGGTGTTAATGACACGAGATTTTTCATGAGAGTAGTAATCCCCACGTTCTTCACTTTATCAATTTCAATAGCATTAATTTCATAGCGGATCTCTTGGAATAGATGACAAATGGCGTTATTCACGAAGCTTGTAGTTGTAGAGATGGCATTGTCCGATTTGAGCAATTTACCCGTGATGTGCAAGTAACTTTTACTTGGTAAAATACAAAGATCTTGATTTTGTACAGTGATGCGAATTTCATCGCTATTATCCAGTGCCGTCGAGGTATATGGCTGATGTGCATGGATCTCATAGTGAGCGATGGAATCTTCAAACACCGGGGGGAGTTTGATATTCAGGCTTTCCTCCATGGTATACAACGGGCGAATAAGATTTTTACTTGACAATNGGGGAGTTTGATATTCAGGCTTTCCTCCATGGTATACAACAGGCGAATAAGATTTTTACTTGACAAAAACGTTTTTTCCACTTTTTCTTACGGCCAGACCGAGACTCTTGAGAAACTTCACGTTCTGAGGTGTTAACCCCTTGAAACCAGCATGCGAAGTGATTGAAGCGAGGCATGATTGGGGGCTTTTATAGGAGTAGCCAATCTTACGATTATATACTATGCCCATGATTATACAATAGATTTGATGTGTAGCCTGATGGTAATTGTTTCGCCTCTAAAATTCACCAAGTCCCCGTCTTGATCAACGATTCGGAGTTGTAAATCGGTTATCGTTCTTACAGACACTGGTAAATAAATAGTTTGCGATGGTACTTCGACAATTTTATACCCAGGGGGCACCACAGGAAAAAATTCATGAATTGTATGAACTTTATCACTGTTGTTGTATGCTCCAGTGGTGATATTACATTCAACTCGTAGAGCGTTCACTTTGAGAATGGCTACAGGCTGATCAGACTGATGAGTTTTATGGGCCTCTAAAACCCTAGGGGTAAAACCAAGGAGACGACCGATCGAATTTGCAGGCCTCAAGTCCAAATCCTTATTGCATGACACTTCACTCCGTAACGTGTTATTGTTACTTCTGATTTTTATATCAATATTATCCTTTTCCACACTTCTTACAATAAATTTTGAGATATCATCGATCTCGTAACTTCCCGTCGGAATGGTGAGGATTGTATCACCTATGTGCAATTTATTATTGCTCGTATCAACGTTTGGAATGGAATTGAAAGTTAAAAATTCCACGAGTCCAAGAACATAATTCTTCTGAGGAGAAAGTTCGATTGGTGGAAAATATTGCACCTCCAACACGGATGATACCCCTGAGATTGTCAATGTAAATGAATCACCCATGATTTCTGAACATCGACTAAGTAAAAGTCATCAACGTTTGCTCTTATATAGGCATCCATTGAGAAATGCCAAACATAAATGTCCACAATTGAAGGTATTCCAGTTCTGGAAACGTTCGTGATTATATTTTATGCTACCAACTCCAAGGTAATTGAAGAGTTCTGTAGGAGGTTGCAGGTTCCCGAAGCTATCGAAATAGGTAACATCGTTCCCCACTTTCTTGTAGGCAACCCAATGAGTTCCAGGACCCTTCTTGTCATCCAAATTGATGATGGCTGACTCATTTTTCAATGGACCATTTTTCGGTAGATCATTGCGCATGAAAACACCATGGAAATGGGGAATTTCCACGAGTTTTGCATACTTTCCAATATCCCCGTCAGTCAGAGCCCTGCGTGGTAGCATCTTTAATAGTTTTTTGGCTTTAAATATAAGCCCATTCCCTTTTTATAAGGTTTAAGATGTAAACCTTTGCCGAGTGCGATAGGCTCCATAGTTTCATTATGTCTCTTATTTTCGGCGAGTTATTGTTTGGCGGCTTTGGCACTATTCACAGCTTTAGCAATTCCAGCAGCTCCTCCAGCTAATGCCCCCGTGGCACTCAATCCGGCAAATAATGGCACGAGAAATGGTAAGATTCCCCCAATTTTTGATGGAACAGGAATAACTCGTGGAATAGTAACTCTACTTCTCCCTCCAACCTGTTTGACGGCTACTCTTGCACCACTGAGTGCTGTTCTAATAGCATCATGTGACCCATTATTCAATTTGATTGACTTCTTGGCAGCTCTGAGGATTGTCCCAATTGTGACTCGCTTTTTAGGTTTCACTCTCCTCTTCTTCTTAGCCTCACGTTTTTTTACTCCCATACCTGATTTTTTTCTAGTCTTCACGACAATGCCTGATTTTTTCACGCCCATGCCTGATTTTTTCACATTCGNCTGATTTTTTCTAGTCTTCATGACAATGCCTGATTTTTTCACGTCCGTGCCTGATTTTTTCACACTCATGCCCAATTTTCTTATACCCGTGCCTGATTTTTTCACACCCATGCCTAATTTTGTTTTAGCTTTCATAGCGTTTGTTAACAATAAAGCGGCTGCCTTTTCCCCCACACTGGCATCTGATGCTGAAACGCGTTGCCAGGCTTGCTCTGCAAGTACTTTATCCGCTTCGTGTCGTGCTGAAATATTCTGACGATTTTTCGAGTAGACAATGTCATGCGCCTTACAAGCAGCATCGAGTGGATTAATCCCAAGATCTCCTCGAGCTAATCTTTTCGTTAATTTCGTGCCTGGTCCACAGTACTGGTAGCCTGGCAAATGCAATTCAACGGGAAGATTGTTGATGACGTTGTTCAACAATCCTTTCCCCTTTTTGCTAGCGCGCGATCTGTGCACAATCATGTCTGAAGCGGAACTGACTAATTTTTGCTATAAAACAATCAATTTATAGGTTTTTGCCGCAGTTGTCATAAAGATGGAGTTCAGTACACATCTCAGCGGTTTACCCGTCATTAATTTCGATTCAGTAACTGTGAAAGATACCAATAAACCGAAACGTCACGGCCAATTGCTACCAAATACGATTCGCGCGGTTTTCTGTGGTCCATCAAATTGTGGGAAAACTAATGCCCTACTGAGTCTCATAATTCATCCTAATGGTCTCAGGTTTTCGAATATTTATGTGTATTCAAAGTCCCTCAATCAACCCAAATATCAATTTTTACAAAGTTTACTGGAACCTCTTGATGACATGAAGTATTATCCATTCTCAGACAATGAGGAAGTTGTCTCGGTAGATAATGCAAAAGAGCATTCACTGTTCATATTCGACGATGTGGCATGCGAGAAACAAAATAATATCAAGGCATATTTTTGTATGGGGAGACATAAAAATGTTGACAGTTTTTATTTGTGTCAGTCATACGCTCGCATCCCAAAACATTTGGTGCGTGACAATGTCAATTTTCTCGTATTATTTAAACAGGATGAAATGAATTTGAGACATATTTATAACGATCATGTGAACACAGATATGTCATTCGAGAAATTCAAAGAATTGTGCTCAGCCTGTTGGAAAGACAATTATACTTTTCTAGTTATTGATAAAGATAGTGACGTTGATGGGGGTCGATATAGGAAAAATTTCGATTGTTTCATTCGAATAAATAACAGTTGTGGGAGGAAGAAGTAAACAGTTGTGAGATAGATTCCAGCGAGTCAACATGCCTCCCCACAAGGGTGAATTGTCCAAACAACAAGAGCTTTTACGTCAAATTTCCAATGCACGAAAAGCTATTCAACGAAAACATAACCTGTTGAAATTAGGCAGAGATAATGTTGATGAAGCAATGAATGAAGTTCTCAAACCCATTGTGAGACCGCTTCAGGAATTAGCCGCTCGAAATGCGAAATCATTCGATGACAGTAGACAAAAAATTGAATTGACTGATGATAGAAAGCAATCCATTGATTACAAGAATCAACGAAAACTCAGATATAGGAGTACCCCAAAGCAGATGTTGTCGCGTAGAGATGCCTCTGAAGACAGTTATGGGACTACAGCTGACGATTCTTCATTTGATTACACTTTGAATGAGACTATCATTCCATCCTTGGGAAATTCACATGATGCTACTATACTTCCAGCCATTGGCAGCTCACGCATTCTGAGTAAAAGTTCAAAGACCAGCACTGAAGAGATAGAGACAGAAGAAGATGCCAACACTCTTGCGGGGAAATATTTGGCACAAATCAACACAACAAAATGGGACAAGGCTTATGGTGTTCGCAAACTTACACATAATTTTATGATTGGAGACTCTCCCATATTTTTTGAGGATGAATTTATTAAAGTAAAAACCATGAAATACGCTTGTACTGAGGGATTATTGGAGCTTCTTTTCATGAAAAATCCTGATAACACTCTAATTAGTGAGAGTGATATTGATGCATATAAGAATATCATACTTGCAACTAATGGGCATCAAAAAAATTATAAATCTCGCGGAGGCATCCGAGAGCTGAATGGTGAGAAATATGATAAATATATTTCACATTTTGCTGGATCAAAGTACTCTGGCATGGGGCTTTTACCTACTTTCATGAGAGCTCAGCGACTCAGCAGAGTGGACTACATTTATTGGGATGATCCAAATGAACTTGTGGACCGTCTTCGATTACTAGTGGCATCACAAAGAGCTGGAAATCCTAGTCATGATAACGAAATTATATCAATTATTGAAGAACTTCACGAGGCGGGGATTATATATTAGAGTATGCACATTGCCATCTGTTGTCATTTGCGAAATGAGTGTTGACGTGTTTGGTCGTCACTTAACGTCTGATAGTGGCTGCCACAATCGATATATATAATCTTCAGGATAAAAGGCTGAGTAATGTTGCAACACCAGTGGACCCGCACGATGCTGTAACTCTAGAGACTCTAAATATAAAAATTAACGAATTGCAAATTGATATAAAACGCAAGTGTGCAGATATTAATAAAAGAATTGGTAGATTAATGAGACTAGTGGAAAGAATACCGAGCGACCCCAAAAATGTCGGAGAATAAATTGGATGTTGTGACAGAATTACATCGTCCAGCACGAAGAAATTATCCTCGGCGACGAGTCAACATTCGTGATCTGGATGAAACATGGCAGGCAGATTTGGTGGATATGATGGCTTATGCCAAGAGTAATAATGGAAATAGATTTTTACTGACTGTAATCGATATTTTTTCCAAGTATGCGTGGGCTGAGCCGATAAAAAGAAAAAATGCTCAGGATGTGACGAGAGCTATGAGTTCCATTCTCCAACGGGGGCGTGTGCCGAAACATTTGCATGTTGATGGTGGGAAAGAATTCTACAATTCTGAATTTCACGGATTAATGAAAGAATATAATATCAATTTATATTCCACATTCAGTCATTTGAAGGCGTCCATATGTGAACGATTCAATCGAACATTGAAGAGTAAAATGTGGTTACAGTTCACNTTTGCATGTTGATGGTGGGAAAGAATTCTACAATTCTGAATTTCACGGATCAATGAAAAAATATAATATCAATTTATATTCCACATTCAGTAATTTGAAGGCGTCCATATGTGAACGATTCAATCGAACATTGAAGAGTAAAATGTGGCTACAGTTCAGTTTGCGTGGAAATTACAAGTGGATTGATATGTTACCGGAGCTCATACGTGAATATAACCATAGAAAACATCGAACTATTGGTATGAGGCCTGCTGATGTAACAACAGAAAATGCAAAAAAATTACGCCTTATTTACGCCGACTTTCGTGTGAACAGTAGAAGACCGAAATTTCGCGTGGGTGATAAAGTTCGTATAAGCAAAGCAAAACATGTTTTTGAGAAAGGATATACCCCCAATTGGACTACTGAAATATTCACTATTCGAGAAATTAATAACACCAATCCGATCACATATAAGTTAAAGGATTATAAAAATGAATTAATTAGTGGCAGTTTCTATGAGGAAGAGTTACTGAAGACGAAACATCCAGATGTATATGTCGTAGAAAAAGTTTTGAAAAAAAATGGAAACCGACATTATGTTAAATGGCTGGGATTCGATAGCAGTCATAACAGTTGGATAAATATTGAACAATAAAAAAAAATGGAGGTGGGGGGTAGCGAGAACTATATCAGCCTCCACTCATCTTTAAAATCATCAGTTCAGTGTGTTTGTTGAGCTAGACAACATGATCGTGAAGGTTATTGTGTTACAAGTCCTCGCGGTGACACTCTGTCAGGCTGTGGATTTCCTGAACACGGGAATTCATAGTCAAAGCGGGTTGCATTATGAAGTGGCAGGCAGAGTGCGTTTCACCACTGCAGAGTGGCGTCTTGCAGCTTATATTGACTTGAGAAAATTCATTTCTCAAAGACCATTTGTGACACGAGATATGCTGGAAAACATGAATCAAACATGTAAATACGATGCTGAGGATAAAAAATGTGTGACCGTTCTTCAAGCCGAAAATCTGTTGATGAAAGAGGAGAATGTGGAAAAATATATCAATCAATTCCTCTTTTTCATGAATGAATCAATGAGTGATAAGAAATATGTACCCTCAGGATTTCTGGGGATAATTTCAGAGACATTTTTCCATTCCTTGAATGAAACTCAACACGATTATGGTCGGATAATGAATAAAACAGTTGATAATTCTCGACCACATATAATTCAAACAGGATTGCATCATCTGCATGATGAACTCGATGAAATGAAAAATCGAACAGCAGCAAGTCTCACAGCTCTTCATGATGCTATCAAGTTAATTGAGGACTTGGCCAAGAACGGAACTTTTTATGGACAACCGTATCATACTATGATGAATCGAATGAGGGATTGGTCTGATCATTTGATAATGGAGTTGGATAATTATCAATATACTTTGCAGACAATCATCGACGCTGTATATTTAGCGAAGGCGGGTGTGATTCACCCAGAATTATTTACATACGAGATACTTGAGAATGCTGTCAATCATTTTATTACAACAAATCAGGACCGATCATTGGTTTTTCCTCTGTCGAGTGAACAATTGCCCTCCGAGAAATTAATGAAAATTTCCAAAACAAATGTTGGTTTTGAGGAGGGAAAAGTAATAGTGGTATTGGACATTCCTCTTTTAAAGTCAGCGGTTTACTACCTGTACAAAATGTATCCATATCCTACGGCTCAAGTGTTCGGCCACCGCCAAGGGTCAGCGTACATTCAACCTAGGGGTGACTACCTGCTGCTTAGTCAATATCATTATACCCTAGCACGCTCCGAGGACATTGCCAGATGCCTGTCTGTGGATAATCATCAGTATATTTGTAAACTAAAGTATCCATTCTACGATGCCACTTATGAACCGATTTGTGAGGCTGCAATGTTTATGACTGGAAGAAAACTGTCCCCACTTGTTAATTGTAGAATCAGACTGAGTTCCACCTTTGCGTCATATTGGAAGCAAACAGAAAAGGGCTGGCTATACTCAGTGCCCGAGAGAGAGGAGGTGAATTTTTCATGTGGAGGAGAGTGGAGAGATGCAATGAATATCTCAGGCACAGGAATTCTTCAAGTTAAGACAGGATGTGAGGCTTATACATCATATGCAACGATGATTGGCTATCAACAATTTGTAGAAATATCAGCGGAATATATCACTGCTAGAAATCTCAACGTTACTCAGATGGTGCAAAAATACGTTGAATTACTCCCACAATATTATGTACAACTAGATGAGTTTTTATATGAGTGTGAAAAAGATGAGCAATCATCCGTCACAATATTATTTTTTGCAGCAGCAGCAGTGGGAATGTTTTTTCTTTGGCTTATAGCATTATTGTTGTTGTTGTTCCGAGTAACAAAAGAAGATGAAACTGGTAGCATAGTCGTTGAGTGGACNTACATCATATGCAACGATGATTGGCTATCAACAATTTGTAGAAATATCAGCGGAAGATATCACTGCTAGAAATCTCAATGTTACTCAGATGGTGCAAAAATACGTTGAATATCTCCCACAATATTATGTACAACTAGATGAGTTTTTATATGAGTGTGAAAAAGATGAGCAATCATCCGTCACAATATTATTTTTTGCTGCAGCAGCAGTGGGTATGTTTTTTCTTTGGCTTATAGCATTATTGTTGTTGTTGTTCCGAGTAACAAAAGAAGATGAAACTGGTAGCATAGACGTTGGGTGGATTAAAGAGACACATGTATAAGGCATTTTACTGAATAAAAAAACTTTTTTTTTTCTAACAAACTATGTTTTTATTTCCCCCATCCATAATTTTTTTACAAATTATTTACAATATTATTATTCTTAAAACCATAAGGCAAAGTATCTGTCGTATTTGGCAAAAGAATGCGCTTATCATCATACGAACTCAGAGCTAGTTTAGTTTGATTGATCGTGAACACATCGTGTTTGATCGATCTAATCATATTCTGTGACATCCACACATTTTTATGTTGGTTCAAACAGGCGTTATAGTCTTCAAATGTAATACGTTTCAATGCTGATTTTTTCACTCCTTTGGCCCGCGATTTTTCTCGATCTTCACCAGACACTTTAAAACTATACATTTTTGCTCGGAGCCCCACGAACTCAGTCATAATCTTGCCATGATTTTCGTCTTTCATTACACCTAATTTCTTCTTATTCTTTAGAGGTATATTATATACATTATTTATTGGATAATCAGCAGTATGGAATTTATCAATATCATTTTTCATAATTTCATAAATATCCTCTACTCTGAAATGATAAATAAGACTATCCGTGTCTGTGTACAATAGTTTTGCCCTATCCTTAAAAGTTTTTTTCACATAATTATAGTGAAAATCATAAATATATGTTTTAGAAATATCTAGAATACTAAAGCCTGCGTATATTGGTTTATTAAATTTAATTTTCGTTCGGCTCATTTGGATTATTACCAAATCCTTATCGAAAATAATACTACTATTAAAGATGGGTTTCGATATCCAACTCTCAGCACCCCATCGTCCATCCCATCTTGATACGAGTTTCACATCATGATGTTTCCTAACATTTTCCATTGTTTTTCCGAAAACCGCGTTATTCATCAATTTATAAAAATTTTTTTCAAAGTCATTCTGAGAATTTTTTCGATAATTAGTATTTAAATCAATATAATTTTTTAACCACGAGTTTTGAGAAAACTTCAAGATTCTATGAATTTTAGTGATTTTTAAGCCCAAACTACAATATTGTTTGAGATTTTTATAATGAATGACATAATTTTTTTTGGAGTTCAACGTGGTTAATAATTTTGGTAACTTGGCCTGACCGTTTGGAGGGATTATGTGTTCCGGGCACAATGGTAAATCTTTATGCTCTTCATGCAATTCCTGCGGGTATTCCAGATCAACCTCCAGGATGTATCCAGTCTCTGAGTCATCTGGAATGTTCAGGATGTTGAGAGGTGACCAATCTTCCATCCAACAGAAGTTCCCATTCGGCAAATCATGACTCATTGCTGCTCCATATAAGTTATTCACATCTAGATACATCAAATATGATTTCTCTTCTTCTGGGTTATACTCATTAGCACCCATGTAGGGGTTATTTGCCCTTCCATATCGGTTAGAACACTGCGACAGTCCTCCTCTAATGCCTTTCTCAATGAAAAGGAACATCTCAGGGTCTTGAAATAATTCCAGTTGAACTCCAGTGATTTTTAACATTGCATCAAAAGCCAGTCCTGGTGCTGTATAATAATGAAGAGGATCTAAGTTGTAGGCGGTGAAACAACTCTCTCGAAAATTTTTGAAAATATCTGCTAGCAACAATACGTCGGTTTTCAGATATAAATCCGCATATTCACCGAGTGTTCTGGTGCTGAAATTTCTCCACACATCACATGCATGGTTGTAATCTTTATCGGATATGTGCTCATCATTCAGTTGAGAATAAAACTCTTCTTTCCGTGGTAATTGTTGTACACTTAATTTCTCCCATGTATCCAAGTATTCGTATGGGAAAACTCCTTTACGTACAACCAGTTCGAATTGTCGTTTTTGAGGGTAATGACTGACTGTGATTATTTTTTTTTCATCTTCTAAATATGAAGAAAGTTTATCGATACTGCTTGCCATAAAATGAAATCAGTCAATGAATCACAAGTGGACTTTTGTCGATTTGACCGATTTCGTGAAGGAAACGTATTTCTCTTTAGTAATTGGGAGTAATGTCACAGAGCCCTCGAATTGTCTCGCAAGGGACTTAATGAAAAAGTGCGAGTCATAACTTGACAAATTGTGGAAAACCACAGGGATTACACACGATTCTGTGTAATTCAGGTTACAACCGGGATGAGCTGCGCCGCGATATTTTCCCGTGAAGTGGCAATGGTCCCGATGTTTCACTGCTTTTTCGGTGAATGCCCTGCCACAAGTATGACATGTTTTGGCTGCATTATAGGCTCGCTCCATCTCCAAAGTCAAGTTCATGGGCTCATTTCTCTGTAATTCAGCATCAACTTTTATAGCTAAAATACGTAGCAACTCAATAAATCACTCTACACAGTCTTTTCCACGATAAATAAAGAGTTTCGATTTTGAGTTATCATAACTACATTTCTCATAAAATGCAACACTGAATGGTACATGATTTGGGTATATTTTGGTATTTACATCATTGTCATCANGCTCATTTCTCTGTAATTCAGCATCAACTTTTATAGCTAAAATACGTAGCAACTCAATAAATNAACTTTTATAGCTAAAATACGTAGCTGCTAAATAAACCACTCTACACAGTCTTTTCCACGATAAATAGAGAGTTCCGATTTTGAGTTATCATAGCTACATTTCACATAAAATGCAACACTGAATGGTACATGATTTTATTATATTTTGGAATTTACATCATTGTCATCGGACACTTTTTCCAATAAACACTCAGTATCAGCGTATACAACAAATGGAACAGTCAGTTGATTTTTGAAATTTTGAAATTTTAAATATTTTTCACCACAATGCGGAAAAATCATTCGACACTTATTGATCGATACACAATCTACCCTATGATTAGTGTAGGCCTCTTTTTTGACAAAGTGACACAAACACTGNCATAATGGACCATAAGAAGCACTAGGCATCGTCTTTATTTTGAACGTTCACGACAGCATGTTTCTTCTTTAATCCATTCAGGTAGTTCAACGAAGCTGTATCCTCCACGCAATGGATTATATTTATTTATGTTCACTTCTAAATTAATTACGTCAAATAATCTCCAGCCTGAGTCTCTTTCCTGGAACTCATCCGCTTTCACAAGAAGTTTTTCTCTTATGTGTTCATCAAACCACTGCCTAATATCAGTTGAATCAAGAATTATTTCATTCTTGGTACTGAAATATTTTTCTTCTTCAATGAGATGTTCATCTCTATTAATTTCATATTTACACGTTAACACTACATTCAGTTTCAAACTTCCTTCTTGTTTCAATGTATTTTTCAAACGTACACAGAGCATTGGTCTAGCATTATCTAAAAATTTGGGTATGTCTGGATTTTTCACGTTAATAATCACTCTTGTTCTCATACGACCCTCAAAAACAC
This sequence comes from Diachasma alloeum, assembly GCF_001412515.2. NCBI lineage: Eukaryota > Metazoa > Arthropoda > Insecta > Hymenoptera > Braconidae > Diachasma > Diachasma alloeum. The sequence goes on along the minus strand of NW_021681262.1, from coordinate 84,360 downwards.
TTTGTAAGTCCTCCCATCGGACTCTATCAGTTAAATTACCCCTTAAGTCTCCTCCTAGCACTTCCAAGTTTCTGAATCTTGCGTAGAACGCTTTCAGTCGTCCTAACATGTGAGTTAAACGTCTTTTCTCACTATGACTCGCACTCCTCTTCAATAATGCATTAATTTCTTTCGAATGTCCTCTGATGTGATTAAGCCATTGTTGAATTTCCCTGGGTCTCCTATTCGTTTTCACTATTTCATACGCATCCTCCAATGACCTCAATAATCTTTTACACGCGTTAGGATCCATGTTGTTCATGATAAAGACACTAAAGAACTAGCGGAAAATCAAGGTGAAATTTGTTTATATAGATACATATGTGGGTGTGCCTACGCTTGTACACTCTGTAAAATCTTACGTGATTGGTTGAAAAAGAATCATGTGACTCATGGAAAATTATTAACAAAATAGCAACATTTTTTGTTCGTGGGAAAAAAAATAGCTGAAAAATGTCCACGATAACATTTAATCTTTGCAGCGCGATAGGATATCAAAGGGTCCGAAAACTCTGCTCCAGTTTGTCAAACATCATGTTCTTAGGGTTGTGAGTACAACGTGCGTTCCCAGGTAAACCGAAAAAGTCTATGTAAACAAAAGATTGCGTTCGGACATCTTCCAATGCATTTCCATTCTTATCAGTTTGCAGCAGATGGAGATTTTTCGGAAACTCCTCCTACTACAATGTGTAAAATTTGTCGAGGACTATGTCAAATTGGTGGGGGTACCTAAGTTTTAGAATTACTGATCCTCTGCCTTTGCAGATATACATACTCCCTCCCCTTCTGAACTCTTTTTTTTTAAATAAATATTTACATATTGATATCGTTATCAACAACAATTTCACACGAAAGGGGGGGGGGCAAACGAGAAAGTACCGGAAAACTCAAGTTCAGACATGTCAAGTGGAGCCAGGTGTCAATGTTTGAAGAAGAAGAGAAGCCCCTTCTATGATTTCTACAGTTGCGAAATAATTAACCCCTTCACTCACCCCCTCGCGGGGTGGATTGACTAGTTCCACCGAGAAGGTCCTTTGTAACGTAAAACGGCGAATTAAATTGATTAACCAGCGAATTAAATAACCCTTTCAACACTTTGACGGAAAAAATCGCGAATTAATTAATTAAACCGCGAACTAAACTGCAACCACGTGAATTAAACCGCGAATTAAACAGCGACCGCACGAATTAATTAACCCTTTCATCACTTCGAGGGAAAAAATGGCGAATTGATTAATGAAACCGCGAATTAAACCCTGAATTAATTAACCCTTTCATCACTTCGAGGGAAAAACCGCAAATTCATTAATCAAACCCCGATTCAAATCGCGAATTAATTAATTAAACCGCGAATTAAACCCTGAATTAATTAACCCTTTCATCACTTCGAGGGAAAAACCGCAAATTCATTAATCAAACCGCGAATCAAACCGCGAATTCATTAATCAAACCCCGATTCAAATCGCGAATTAATTAACCCATTCGTCACTTCGAGGGAAAAGCCGCGAATTAATTAATCAAACCGCGAATCAAACCGCGACCCCGCAAATCAAACCGCGAATTGAACCGCGACCCCGCGAATTAATCAACCACCCACCCACCCACTTTCATCTGACCCCCCCTACTGGGCCCCAACGACCAGGTCGACGCCAAAAACGTTGTGCCAGAACCCGTATTATTATACTACTGTCAACGACGAATTCTGGTAATAACAAACAATTATAAGATATTCCATAATTCTTGTACTGGGGCTGTGGACCTAGAAAAAATGATGTCCGGCCATACCAAAGTCAAGAGTGGCGGAAATTTTGGACAAAAAAGAAACTCCACTAAAGGTGGCAAGGTTTCTTTGGGTCATCAATCTATTGAAAGCTGTTTTTCTTGTAGTCAAACGCGTTATCTTGCGAAATATTGTGGAAATTCGTATGTACGACAAGGAAAATTACTGCCAGTGGCAATGGAGCATCGTATTATCAACGCATTTAACCCTTAAAAACGGCCCTGTTCTTTAATGCTGTTAATATGCGGTCCACGATTACGCTGACTGTCACAAACTGAAAAGAACTGGGGTTCTGGGGACATCAAAAATAAGTATTGAGGCGATGCAACAGCATAATTCGGGTTCAGATAAATCTGTCACTGGAAAGAAATGGAATACACAAAATAATAATGGAGCCAAGGATAAAAATAATGCGGAAGGAAGTAATCAGACTCCTTCTCTGCCGGTCGGCTCTCATTAAATTATGATGGTGCATACTACTGAAGTAATCGAAGAAGGTGTCACTGATACGCGGCTAATAATAGCTGCATTTCAACCTTCAGAGATGAAAACACAAATTCTACTCTCTGCGGATGAATTGAAAAAACCCACGTTGTTTTTAACGAACTGAAGGGCGAGGGCGTTTCTGATTAAAATTACTAAATTGAGTGAGAGGGCGGAAATAACACCATGACAGCGGCATTTAAGAGGTGTTTCCAATCATGACATCGATGTTGAAGAAAGTGATTTTGTACCTGCGTGTGCGTAAAGAAATTTTGGGAAATAAATTCTAGGTTATCCTAGAGAGTTTCCAATGCATTAAGGGAATTTTAGGAGAGGATTTCCTGTCATCTCTAAGTTTGAAAGTAGAAACCATTCATAGGAAAAATCATCATCGCTTCGATTTGTTCGCGGATAAGGAACCTATGAGGGTAAAGGGCAGAACAGAGACTCTAGTTTCGGTACCGATATACAGCAAAAGGACAGGGATTTTCTGTAAGATGAATCTGAACATATTTTTATAGGAGAGTACTGGACGGAAGTTTGGACAGTTTTGCACACGTTTGCATAATCAACACGAATGAGATAGGTGAATTTGTCGATTTACCAGTGGCCGAATTGCAAGATGAGCCACTTAAATCGATATCATGACACTGCGAAAGAAAATCCAAATTGAAGATCGCATAAAATTGTTACACAAGCATCTTCGAATTGAGCATCTAAATCAGGAGGAACGAGACAATTTGCTGGAGGTTTTAGAAAAATTCAAATCTCTTGTCCAATTGCCAGAGGATGGTCCAGGGGTGATTGGTCGCTTGAAACATGGAATTTCATTGAAACCTAAGACCGCCTAAATCAACGTTCGACCTTATCGTTTGCCTCAATCACAGGAGGAAGAAATTGATCCACAGATTAAAAAAAATGCTGCGGAACTGGCTAGTCCAACAAAGCAAGAGTCAATGAAACGCACCCTTGCTGATCAATTCGAGGAAGATGGTTGTCTCAAAAAAAATTGAGTTCCGAGTTGTGTCAATTTTAGACGACTCAATGAGGTAACTTTGGGGGGTTCATTTCCACTGTCTAATATTTCCGATATTTTGGATAGATTGGACAAAGCAAAATATTTTTTAACGTTGTACTTGGCTTCGGGCTTTCACCAAATACTCGTGAAAGAAAAGGATAAATGCAAGATTGCATCTTCCACACCATATGGGCATTACGAGTTTAATCGTCTGTTTTGTGGGCCCAGCGACGTGCCAGCGATTGATGAATTCCGTACTAGCTGGAATTCAGGGATAACGATGTTTTTTTACCCGGATAACATCATAATTTTCGGTTCGAGTCTACGGGAGTACAATAAGAGTCTACTGCAGGTCCTGTAGCGACTGATGGAAGCAAATCTTAGCCTCCAGCTGGATAAATGCAATTTCTTGAGAAAAGATGTTGTTTATCTCAGATATATCGTCACTACAGATGGTATTAAGTCTTATTCCAGTGAAATAGAGGTAGTTTTATACTTTTCAGAGGCTCAGATTGAAAAGGAAGTAATGTCTTTCCTGGGTATAGCCGAGTATTATTAAAAATTCATTGAAGATCTTTCGAAAATTGCTAGACCACTCACCAAACTACTGAGAAAAAAATGTTTTATGGACCTGGAAGAAAGAGAAACAGCTGCAGTGAAAAGCTTGAAAGAAGCTCTGAGGACTGCGCAAATCTTGCAGTATCCTGATTTTAAGAGGCCTTTTCTACTGACGACTGATGCCTCAAATAAGGCAATAGAAGTTCTACTCTTCCAGGGAGAGATAGGCACGGATTTGACAATCGTTTATGCCAGCATAAAATTAAATGAGGCAGAACAAAATTACAGCGCAATAGAAAAGTAACCATTGGCTGTAGTTTGGAATGCTAACCACTTCAGGCCCTGTACGGCCGGGAATTCATCGTCGTTACGGACCATAGGCCCTTCAAGTGGATATTCAACATCAAGGACCCAGGATCGAGGTTGATGCATAGGAGTATTCGTCTAGAAAAATATGGGTGCAAGATCGCACACAAAGCCGGGAAGTTAAACACCAACGCCGATGCGCAGAGACGAACGCAGTGGGGCGTTCGGTCAACGGCGGTGGAGTTATTACGCCCGCTGATAACAAGATGAGTATTCTGCAGGAATACCACGATACACCAATTGCAGACGTACGCAAAGCTGCATCAGAGGTATCGCCAGATAGGGATATGAAATCTGATGTCGAAAAATTCATGACGGCTTGTGAGGAATGCCAGCTAAAGAAGCTGGGGAAAGCAATGAAGGTACCACTGTTCTGGATATTTTTGGTCCATTGCCAGTCACAGATGAATGGAATAAATATATTCGAATGTTCCAGGACGCCCTTCCCAAATTGAGCAGGGCAGTTCCAATTCCAGACTAAGAAGCCAACACGATTGGTGGCATGCTCGCAGAAAAAATCGTGTGCAAATATGGACCGCTACAAAAATTACTTACGGATCAGGAACCGAATTTTGATGGAGAAATTTTCCAGAAATTCTGCACATTACTGAAAGTTGAAAAAATCCAGATCACGGCCTATCATCCTCAGACAAATGGAATTGTCGAGAGAGATCTCATCGTACCGTCACTGAGTATGTGAGGAATCTCATCGTGGAGGATCAAATAGATTGGGACACATGGTTGCCGAATGCGAGGTTCGCCTAGAATACGACGCCTTATTCAACGAATAAAATGACGTCATTTGAGCTGATTCTTGGCAGCCGTGCTGTATTACTAACAGCAATCAAACAGCCCCCACCTCTGATATATTGCTACGACGATTTCACCCAGGAGTTTTGAGAAAGATGACAAACGGCACACCAGGAAGCAAAGAAGAAACTCGATAAAAACAAAGAAAGATCAAAGGTCCAATGCCCCAAAAATTCTGAGGAGATGAAATTCGACGTTGACCACAAAGTGCTGCTAAAAAATGAAGGTCTGGAATGAGGACTATTGAGAAATTAACACAACCCTTGATCGTTCCGTACGAGATAATCGAGAAGAATTCTGGCGTAAATAATAAAATCGAATATGCGGTGTGTATATTCGAACCCCCTATGTGCCTGGTGCCTGGTGTTTCGAAGCTTTTGGTACATGAGAAGCAATGTTATGTCTCGTGGCTGGTGTCTGTAGTCTCGGATCTTTTTGGCGTATGGGAAACAATGTTGTGTCTGGTGTCTGGTGCTCGAATTCTAGTGGATGGTAGCTGGTGTCTGGTAGATGGTGTCTCGAATCATTTTGGTGTATGGAAAGCAATGTTGTGTCTGGCGTCTAAAGCCCGCTTGCCTGTGGACGGTTGATGGTATTTAGTGCCTGGTGCCTAGTGGTTTCAGTCTGGTGTATGGTGTCTCGAAGCAGTTTGGTGGATAGGAAGCAATCTTGTGTCTGGTGTCTGGTTCCTCGTGTGTCAAATCTTTTTGGCGTATGTAAAACAATATTGTGTCCCGAATCTGGAGTCTAGTGGCTGGTGTCTCGAAGCAATTTGGTGAATGGGAAGCAATGTTGTGTCTGGTGTTTAGTGGATGGTGTATGGCGGCTGGTGTTTGGTAGCTGTGTGGCTGGTGTCTGGTGAATGCTGCCTGGTGGCTGGTGTCTGGTGGATAGTGTTTCGAAGCATTTTGCTGTATGGGAAGTAATGTTGTGTCTGGCGGTTGGTGTTTGGTGGCCGGTGACTGATGTCTAGTGGATGGTAGATGAGGGATAGCGGATGATGCCTGGTGGCCTGGTGGCCATCCACCATTCACCAGATACGAGGCACCAGCCATCAGGCACTAGACACCAGGCACCATCCAGTAGGCAACATCCACCAGACACCAGACACCCCACAGCAGATACAACATTGCTTCCTGTCCACTAAAATGCTCGGGGACTCCATTCACCAGACACAAGCCACTAGACACGATACACCATCCACCATCCATCAAGCACCCTTCACCATACACCAGACAGAATATTGCTTCTCATACATCAAAATACTTTGGGACACTATCTATTGTCCATCAGTTACCAGCGGGAACCTGCCACATGGCCCAGACATCACCCACTAAGCACGAGGCATCAAACACCGCATCTTCTGAAAGGCACCGGATACCAGACACCAGACACAACATTGCTTCCCAGACACCAAAATGCTTTGAGACACCAGACACCAGTCGCCAGTCACCAGACACAACATTGCTTCCTATACACCAAAATACTTCGAGACACCATCCATTATCTATCAGTTGCCATGCACCAGGCACCAGCCACCAGGCATCATCTGCCATTTATCATCCGCCATTCACCATTCTCCGGACACCAGCGACCAGACACAACATTGGTTCCTCATATACCAAAAAGCGTCGAGACACCAGATGCAACATAGCTTCCCATACACCTAAATTCTTCGAGATACTATCCACTATCCACCAGACACCAGACACAATATTGTTTCCCATACATCAAGGCGCTTCGAGACACCATCCACCAGACACCAGCCACCAGGCACCAGACATCAGGGACCTACGGGGCGCGAATATACACACCCTCAAATCTGGCAGCAAGAAACAAGTGGATATAGTATATTGTGCATCAAGGGCGGAAAGTCATGTTTTCCCGCCCGAGGTGCACATGCTATTTTTTAACACGCCTGCAATAGTATATTGTGCCCCTAGGGAGTAAAAGTATTTTTTGACTCATGTGATTATAACCCTCGCCTTCGGCTCGAGTTATAACGTCCTATTCGTCAGAAAATACTTTTACTGCCGTGTGGCACACGATATTTTATGCCTCGAGGACTGAAGACCGCGATTTAACCGAGCGAAGCGAGGTTAGAATCGCGGTTTTCCGTCCCTAGAGGCATAAAGGAAAGTTCGTATTTTGTTCTTTGATGAGCGGGAGGAAAGCACGAACTTTCCATGGAGGTGTGTGAAAAATTGCCTTTTCTGTATATGGGTATAGTTTATGTTGCTAGTAAATTAGCAATATGCTTCCAAATGGATTCTCCATTTTTGCAATTTATTACTCTTATTTTTTATTATTTTGAATAGTCTCACACATATGACTCTCTTATGATATTACCCTTCAATGAGCTCATAGAACACCCATATGACCCCATCTGGCCCCATGTGACATCTATGTGGCCCCACATGAATTTATATAAGCCCACATGACTGCATATCACTCCATATAATCCCGTATGACCCCCATATGACTCTTGTATGAGCTGATGCGATCCCTGTATGACCCTATAATAACATATAACTCCATATGACTCTCATTTAACGTCTATATATAATGCCATATGATCCCATATGACCTCCGTACAACCCCACATGACCTCCACATATGAGCACATATGATCCAATGTGACCCCCATATGACCCCGTGTGACCCTCATATAATGCCGTATTACTCCAATATGGACCTCATACAGCGCCTATATGAACCTCATATGAACCCATATCACTTCATATAACCCCATATGAGCCCATATGACTCTCATATTGCCACATATGACCTCCATATGACTCGCGTATAACCCCATGCAATCCTCATATGACCCCATATGAACCCCATAGGACCCTGCATCTTTCTATATGAGCCCATTATGACACCATATGGCCTCATATCACTTCCAAATAACCTCATATAACCCCTATATGACCCCTATATGACCTCCATATTACCTTAAGCTTCATATTGCTACTATGCAACTTGATAAATAGTTATGCTGTTTTTATTATCTTTGCACTTCATCGAGAAAGCATTAACAAAATCTTTTTGAGCCATGATTTCACTGATGTGACTGTTAATTTTTCCAGTTTATCATGAAAAAAATGGAGAAAAAATCTCACAAACTATATACTGTAGCTCAACAGTGATAGATGCGATCCGCATCATATTCTGATAGAATCACGTCACTGTCAATACAAATTTTTTAACCCATGATTCATTTTATTCTGATAACAATTCTTGCACTGAGCGTCGAAAAATTGATTTTTGAACAAATACCAATATTTCACAAACTCTATGAATAATTCAACTTTAATTGGTGTCGATCAATAGAGCCTACTAACGTCTATATCCATGGAAACAATCATGAAATTTCATCAAGCTCCTACACAGAAAATTACGAGAAAAACAATTGAAAAAAAGTACACACACATACATACATACATACAGACACCATCTAAAAATAGCATATTTAGACTTTTTAGACCACATTTAGTTACCCTCACACAAAAATTTGGAAACTTAATTTTGAACACTCCACAGCTTCCATTCGGAAACGAAAAACGTAGAAGGTCCATGTCAATAGACTGCGCCCATGCATAATCACATGAATATATCGACCCGAGTCTCAGAATAAAATAATACTGACAGGAATTTCACACGAGAATAGGGAGATTTTCATTTGGGAAGAAAGTAAAAATTTACAATTTGGTTATTTTTCCGCTGCGACGTTGTGTGGTATTTGAGAAATACCAAACCGACCAATACCAATACCGTGAATGTTATGTATTGTGAGAATCAAGTGAGTTCCGACTCAGATTAACGACAAAGATCAAAATTTCGCTCGTATTGGAATGAAATACCCCAAAATAAAACAGGATTTAATCGGTTCTCGCGGAGCAGTACTCTTGACCCTCAGCTTCCTCAGGACCGACGCCGTGAATCACGTGGTTTCCTCTCACTCCGACTTCTCCGGATCACGAGTGCAAACTCATGGTCACTTATTTGTTGTCCCTTGAACTCGCGGCAACCACTTACATTAAGGGAGAGAGAAAGGATTGGGAACACATGCCCAGTGATGATCAGTGAGAAAGCAAATGACTGAGAGACAATTAAAAGAATGGCGTATATTACAAAGATAAATAATACAGAAGAAAACAATCTGATCTTCCTGGAGGTACTTTGCCTCTCACAAACTACAATTAACTAATAGATCCAAATCAAAACAATATATATTTTAATCACCGGTAGGGATCTCCGGTTTTCGAGATCTCAAATAAAGAAAAAGGAAATCTCTTTGGAGTGAACTCCAAAGCAATGAAAATAATACTAATTTTGTTCAAGTACGCCACTCGCAATATATAAATTTTTTTCAAAGTTTGATAATAAAATAATAAACAAGTCCTCTTTCTCTCTCTCTCTACAATCTTTCCATAAAAAAATAACTATTATACTAGAATTAATATTCGGATGATGGGCTCTTAGCCCTCCGGTAGCCCTGACCATACTTGAGCGCCTCTAACTAACCTTACTTATCAGACTAATATCACCCCATCGGCGTTAGAATCAGTATTTGGCAAAAGTACTTGGTACAAAATTACAAAGTTAGAATTATTAATCACAGAAATTACTTCGGTCCAGTCGGCAGTGTCTCAATACAATTCAAGACCAGCAAATGAGTCTGTGGAATTACCCTGACACCCTTGAAATCACTGACCTTGGGCGTCAAACCCTCTAAAACGGACGCAAGAGCACGTGGGCCCTGTAAGGAAACCTAACACGCCTCTTCTTCACTTTCAAAAATTTCTCAAAAGTCAACCAATTTCCTTAAGAACCCGACAGACCCATTCACGGTTCGATTGACGCTAAATCTCGCAGGACAAAGGCACTCGATTCCATTCTATGCCCTAAGATACCAGATCTCCACGTGAATCGCCGGTAATGGCGTCGATGCCCGTCCACAAACTCCTGAGATGCAATAAATTATCCCGGCGCGTATAAAACACTAAACTGGCCCCAAAAACCCCGTGAGAGGAGGGTAAAAGGTCCTTCGACCTTCCCAAAATAATATTCTACGCTTCGAAAACCGCGAACACCAGCAACACTTAAGTAATTAATGCAACGCCCTCTAAACCCGCTTTCACGACGCTCCACACGTGGCTTCCCTCCGGTCCTCGACGACGCACAAATTTTTCTCCTAATTATCTTTCGAAAAAATACCTCCCCAACGGTTGGCAAAGCCTCTGGTGGTCCTCTCAGGTCCCTTTCTCGGCTGGATCTCCACCAGGCGAGAAACACGAAGAAAACCACAAGAAAACACGAAATGCAGTACAGACGAATTAAACCGATGCAACAGTTGGATGATGGCTATGCAGAGTGATAAAAAGAAAACGGAAATCTTCCTCGGCTACTCGGCCCTGCGTCACTTCCGCTCACAGTCACTCACTTGGATGAGTGAGTCTTCCGGAGAGCCAACGAGATTGCTCCATTTACTTAGGGCTCTTTGGTGGCGCCGGCTGTAGTGCCAGTGGATAATTACGATTGAAGGTGTCTAATTGACTCCAGTGGATGTCCCAACCAATCATAGAGTTTGTTGTAGTTCCTCATCATGGCACCGTCCTGCACTTCCAGTACACCAGTGACAGCTGATCAATCAGCTGCAGTTTTCCACAGTTTGCCAATTTCGCTTGGGCACATGCCGGTAATTAGGCTCCGGTAGGTGTTGCCGCCGCGTAGCAGATGGTGAACGCAGCCAAAGTTCAAATGGAGCCTCTCCATAAGTGATGGCAGCAGGATGTTATGTGTGCGAATGACCGTCCAGTTCGGCTCCAATGGTTTCTCCTTCGAGTCCTCTCCTGGGTGTTGATGGTAATCGAGAGCTCCGTTGCGCATGGCAGATGATCTCCGATGATTCCTGTGGTCTACTTCTCGGTTGTACTCGAGCCTGAGAGTTAGAGTGAGTGCCCTAACCTCCCGAAGGATTGTGAAGGCCCGGTATCTTCGCTAGGTATTAGGGATTATCAATTTATCGCGACCGATTTCCCATCACACGTTCAATAGAGGAGCATCAACAATGCCCTCATTGTCACAATAAATACATGGATTCGCAAAATTGCTCAAAGATTGTCTATAAGTGAGTCCACCAGATACGTCAAGATAACGCTGATGTCAGCCTCAGCGGAGATAGAAATAGGTTGGACTGTAGAAAATGTCGTTCCGACACAAATGACAGGTGGTCTCCAATGGTTCCAACCCTTGGAGTACATGATATGGCTGAGGGACAGGTGTCTCGCCGTACAGGAAATGGACATTAAACATGCCTTCAAATTCGTCTTCTATCACCCTGAGGTCCCACAGGCCGTTAAGGTCCGCTCGACTGCGGCTCCTCCATTGAGAAATGAAGTTCTTGTAGCCGTAGTTCACGTATCCGCGACGATACAGACAAAATATAATCTACAGCAGGTAGAAATTGGAATATTATACTATTGGAGGTTGACAGAACTTGAAGGGAAAATATGAATAATAAAACCGCTAAGCAAGAAAGAAAACATGAACGTGTCAGCTGCATGCTGCAAGTACGGATGTCCGCGAGATCTCACAGATCTGACAGGTCGAGCAAGATTGGTCCAACCTCTATCTTTAGGGTTTTACTGTTCACTGCCTTGATTGGAGCTTTGTAGAGAACTATGACAACTTTGGGCCCCCCGCGTTTTTGTACCCGCGTATGCAACATCAACAAAAATGGCCGTCAACGAGTCAACTACGAAGTCCACGATGTCTGTTGTCGACATATCCACTGAATTCGAGTATCTTTAATTTTGCGAAGCTCTTGAACTCAGTATTTTTGTTTCCTGCGTTGCTCATGCTGGGAAGCATGATGATTCAAGTACGGGGGGAGGAGGTGCATGCGATCCAACAATTCGTTCACACACCCGGAATTTATTTTGAACCAATGGGAAGATTGTGTCTCAGCACCCAGGTTTGGCCCATAGTTTCAAGTACAGATGTCTCACCACGGCTAGACCAGCTGATCAACTCTAGGAACATCTCATTCACACAAACGAGCTTTGTGTCAAAACAAGTCTTTGGAGAACAAATTTTCGACTCATTGTGGATCAATGGGTCGACGATTTCGCAGACACAAGAGACGTTATCACTGGATTGATCGACTTCAATGACGCAAATAAGAAGCGTCGAGGTCTGACCGAAGGTTGGGGCGTTATTGTCAAGTCACTTTTTGAGACTATGGACACTTAGGATGCACAGGAAATACATGAAAGGCTTTCACGCCTAGAAAGCAGAGTCAAAAGGACTTTCGATAGTTCTAGGAGGCAGCTGGAGTTCGTCAACTGGATACTTTTCCAGTCGGGACATACGGAAGAAGTCATTAAGAAGGACAAATATACTTTGCTAAAATCAATGCACCAAATAATAGACGAGAATGTGCAGGTAGCGCACAAGTAAAATATAGATGTGCATCTATTAGTCCTAGAAGCCATCCATAAAGGAGTGAGGAAAGATGCAGCAAAAATGAAGAAACTCCTGACAATAACCAAAGGTCCTTTGTTGGACATCGGAGTGTAGAGTTGCTCAGTTGCTCTTCTCTGCATGGCAAAACTACCAAAGGGATTGAGCTTTCCTTTCGAGACAGTAGTTGGTAGAATGCACATAATGCAAGAGGTGTCGACTACCAGTATTTTTGCATTCGGTACGAGAATTCTCATATTGACGGAAATACCACTGGTAGAGTTCCAGGCGTTCGATGTTATGCTGACACATTCATCGCGTGAACTCTGGGGTAATACATACGCCGACTCAGCAATAGATGCCAATGACCTCAGAACAGTTGGAAAACGGTAAACAGATTCAAACTAATATTTGTGCAGCGAATCCTTACCGGTACAAATGACACGAGACTCAAGCCCTTGCAGAGTACATGTACTTAAATCCAGGAAAAATGCCGGAGATTTGCACAGTTGAGAATCTGCAGCTAAAACGCCTGTTGTGGATTAAGGGGCTATATACAGCTGGCAAGCGCCAACCAAGGGGTATTTTCAATAATTTTTTCTTCATGTCATTTGTTAATTAACCTTAAAAATATCAGTTGTTATGTGAAGAGCCTGTTTAAAAGAATATTTACAAAAGAGAAAAAAGTGAAATTTTCTAAGGCCTTCGCATATTGAATGGTATTGAGTAGAGTCGGTTTCTTGCCGATACCTTGCACGGTGCCATCAAAATTTGTTTGGTCATTTGTCTTGAAATAAAAATCATTATTAATGACTTTAAGAGGGTAGTTGGATTGAACTTTTAACCGACGCTCAAAAATTATCAACAATTTTCACAAAAGATATGAAGTACAGAATTTCTTCATTTCACGAGTGAAGTTAGAATACTTTTCCGCCATAAAAAATGTTAAAAAACGTCATACGGAAAAAAATTGAACGTTATATACAAGAGAATAGTACAAAATTCCACTCTTAAATTTTTGCAAAATCGGTTCATTGGTATTCCAGAAACTGATGGCACCGTTTTCTAAAATGTAAGTTTCGGGAAATGACGTTCAAAGTTCCTCCACTATGCGACACCCGAGGGCGACAGAGAGTTGGACTCCGCGTCTATCAGTCGGACTCTTTTGAAAGATTTGAAAACTATTAGGTATATGACTTAATTCTCGGCCTTTTTTCGAAATAATTTGACATTTATTTATAAAAAAATGAATACAGATCTAATCTTGAAAATAATCACCGTCATTTTGCACGCATTTCTCCCAATCTATCGGGCAATTAACGAATTCCGGCTCTAGAGAAAGATGGTGGTTTTGACTGGATGAAGTCATCAATGTTCTGCCGGACTTTGTCAGGAGATCGAAATTGAGTATTCACTAGATGATACTGTAGCGTCCGAAATAGGTAATAATCAGAAGGTGCAAGGGCTGGAGATAACACCGCATGTGAGAGAATTTCCGAGCCCGACTTGGAAATAACTTTCAGGGTTTCCTTTGCTGTGTGTGGCCGTCCATTGTCCTGCAGCACAATCACTTACTGCGTACCATTAGCAGTAAAAGGTCTTTTTTCCTCGAAAGCATCATTCAATTTCACCAGTTGGTACTAATGACGCGTGACAGTAACGGTTTCCCCCTGTTCGAGTATCTCATAATAGATTACACCTTTGGAATCCCACCAAATACACAACAACCATTCTTTCCCGTGAATGTTTCGGCTTTGCAGTACTCGTTGACGGCTCCCCCGGATAAACCCACAACTTTTGCCTCTTAGGATTGTCGTAAAAGTTCCATTTTTCATCCCCAGTCACAATGTTACACAACAAGTCTTTTTGTTTGAATCTGGTCAATAGGCACATGGCAAATTCACAGCGTCGACTTTTGTTTTCTGAGGTAAGATGATGGGGTACCTAACGACCTTCCTTCTGTATCCTCCCAATTCTTTTTAAACGTCTCGAAATAGCTGACTGAGTCACTCCGAGAGTATCAGCAAACCCCTGTTGTGTTTGACAGGGATTTTCATTTAGTAGGTTATCCAACTTCTCGTCCTCAACTTTTTTTGGTTGCCCAGGACGTTCTTCATCCTGGAGATCAAAATTTCCATCCCGAAATTTTTTTAACCACCTTTTTGCATGTGCAAGATACAGCACTCTCTCCCAAGGCCGAACTAATCATTTCTTGTGCTTCTGCAGCAGTTTTTCCAAGTTGGAAAGTAAAAAAAAAGGGAGTGCTTTAAGTGCTGCTTATCGAACGACATTTTCATTTACTTTGTTTTTTTGAGGTTGTGTTAATCGGATCACAATCAGACTTGAGTGGTTTGATAGGTCACAGATGGCGCTTCAAGATGCCCTTTATTACGGGAAATTTTTTAAATTGAAATAGGTGTTCTAATCAACTTAATCTAGCGGCCGAGAATTAAGTTATACACCTAATATTATAGGTGAAAGTAATGCATCACAATATTTACAGATCTTCATCTATTCCGAGGCCGTAAAAATCGACTTCAGGTTTTTCTTTCCAGGACATTCGACCACAATGAAAGGTCGACTACCGAAAGCCGTGGGAGAGTAGTGGGTATATGCAACAATTCACCTGCCAGTCAGGTCAAACTGACCGGGCTAGCTAGTAATAGGTGTAACTTCGTTTGTAGTGGGAATTTTTGAATGAAATTTTCAAAGAAATACTTTTTAAGAGTGACACAATCGAATGAGATGATTTTTCCAAAATCGATTTTTTCAACCCAACGAGCTGTATGTAGCCTCTTAAAATGCAGAAAAACAACCCATGGTTCTACGTTGTTTCTGAGACAGAGGGTATTACTATCGTATACGGAGATAAGGAAACGCGAGACGTTCTGTGAACTGGTCACTGCAGACATCAGCATTATAGGCCGGAAGTCATCCGGAATGGAATTGAACTTTCATTTTCAACCGAAACTAAACCTAACATTGGATGGTGACATCGCACTGCGATTAGATCAAGTGAAACAAAACTTGAGCGATGTCCAATTGAAATTAAGTTGGAAACATAAAGAAACTGAAGGGACTGGAGGTACCATTGGTTGTCGGGATCCATTGGAAATAATTATGGGTATCTCGGCAAGAACGTCGGCCAAGTACTTTTAAAAAAATACGATTGAAAATAACTTTAATTAAATTCGTGGTGTAATTTGTATAAAGATAATTATGCCATTATTTGATTGATTACTGAATTGTAAATGTAGAAAATTATCGGATTAATTGTGAAAATTGCAGAAAATTTCAAAGAATGTCAATATTCTTCCCTGATGAAGGCGGATGTTATGCCCCAAAAAGTGAAGCATAATTTCTCAACTCGTTCTGAAATATGGGCACATATTTCAGAATCGAAACTTAAAATAAAGAAATATAAATGAAAATCAGAATATTCGTGTATTAAAAGACACAGATATTCGCAAGAACAAGTAAGCCAGTAAAACTGTATCAACAGTTTTCACTGGGCTCATTTGCATGGAGTTATCATTACACCATGCCGATATGAGTTAACGGCCAAGACGTTATGGCCTCTCGACGAAATAAATCCTCGAGAGACCATTGTTTCTCGGCCGGTAACTTGACGATAGTTACTATCAGCATTCATCTGATACCTCCAAATCGGAATGAATGCATTTGATTTTAATTTCGCGGAATGAGATTAAAAATAAAAGGATATTATTTAGTAATTATTGCGTGTGTATTATTCCAATGATTAACCGCACCCAAACCGCTCGGGAGCCTAACAATTTCTCGAAAAAGCCGCGAATATAATTATGATTGAACTTCACTTACAAGTTCGTTGAACCATACAAGAGTATCCGTACCCTTTCCTTCGAGATCAAGTATGTAGACTTTCAGAGAACGGTTACAGATATCATGGCAAAAAGCACTTTCATTGATATTATAATGCAACTTACACTGGAATAGAATTATGACAGACAATTATCCGTATTTTTCCATTCCAAGATGGCCATAGAAAACTGGGTTATCTTGACCCAGTTCTCTATTATAAAACTTGGTGAAGATTTTGGATTTTTCTGTTCAACCTGCAGTCTTTTTAATCATATCAATGCAAACATCTTCTTGTTTAGTTGCCGAAGTGGTGGCATGCCATGTGCTATATGTTGAAAATTTAACAATATCAATGCCACTATCGTCAAGAATTTGTTTTATCCGAGGACTCAACGTGAAAGAATTTAAGATATTATATGAGTTTCGATGCGAGATAAAAAGTCATTGTTGGTCTCGTTTTAGTATTTTTATTGCTTTTATATAACATGTGAGAGGCCAGGTAGAAAAATTTCTTGCACGTGCAAGGATGAATCCAGCTGCTAGGCTGCATTGCAATGTTATGCATTTTTGCCGCCTTACTGAGTTGCCGCTACTGTGTCTCAGCCCAGCCTACGAAATCCATGCATCTAACTGTACATTTCAGCGCGTTGCAACAATGCAGCGAAATGTCTACGTCACGTTCTTTTTCAGATGCAGCCGTAAGGCTATAGCTTCCCAGCCATTGTCGAACATTGCTGTCTTGACATAAGCGTCGGTAAACGGAATTATAGCGAGATGACATTACATGCTCACTGTGAGAATGTGGCTTAGAGAATTTTTTCAATATATTTTTTTTTGCTGTAGAAATTCCGTGTTCTTTCTATTGTCAAAACAAGGTAAATTAAATAAATAATAATAATAACATATCAATGAATGAATGATGGAATAACTTAATGAAAAACATGAATATGTATATTAATTGATATTCTTTTGAAATGATAAAATATTAATCAATATTATTATTATTATTTATTTAGTGATTGAATTTACAACATGAAATATTTTATAGCGAAAAATAAATAGAATTTGATTTTTACATACAACTTATTGCAATGACATATTTTATATAGCAATGTCTTCACTCTAATGTCTGAAATTTCTGTTTGATTTTTTCAATAGGAGAGAAAAATGTCTATTAATTATTCTACCGGTCATTCTTTCAAATTCGTCACCGTAAATTGTCATATGTCAGATGTTGAAGTGGAAAAATAAAGTGAAAAATGGATGTCGAGGACTCCCTATAGAAAAATCTCACTTAACAAAAATCTCAATTAACAGGGTTTTCAATAATCCAATAGGATTTAAAAAATTACTAATTAATAATTGAGTTTTGATGTTTTCCCAAATTAACTTTTTCCATAACATAACGCATGAACTGTATTGGTGTGAGAGAAGTAGGGGGCCCATTCGATGCATTAGTGCGCCATAAGAGGCCTGACTGCGCACGCACACTAACACAACATGTCGAAAAGTAGGGTACTGTGATGCTGTTGAATGGTTTAAATCTTCGTTCAGACTTAACCAAAGAACAATATTTTTGGATGTTTTAATTCGATATTTTTCAAATAAATCCGTCAATCGTTCGATGTCTGTCCTTCGGCAAAGATCGTGTCATGTTGGGGTACGGAGAGGTCCGAACAAGCGTTAGGGTTAACAGTATGTTCCTATTTTGAGAGCGTCTATTTTCCTATTTTCATGGAATCATGTTTGAGATCTGGGAGTTTTTTCATCATGTGGTGTTCATATCAGGAATATATGGAATATCAACCACAGTAAGTACTCTGAATTTTTCAATAATAGTACCTAAATATCCATTGAAAATAGTCTAGTAATATCAAGTAACCTCTCAATAGGGTTCTTCATTCCGAGTTTTCTCTTCCTTCTATCCGATTGTCAAAATATCTTCTCTGCTCAGTGGTGTATCAATTATTCTACCAATGATATGCAGAGAATAGTATCTTACGGGTTTCTCAAGTATAAAAATAGTCTACCCATTAACTTTCAATTCTCAATGAAAGAAAATATAAAATTAGAATTTTGCGCATTGGTCCAGATGACACCAACTCCAGTACTGCTCCAACAATCTCCCGAAATATTATCACAAGCAGATTACTCCTTCAAGAATGATTGGGAATCTTAGACTGTATCGATCGAGCCCTGCATTAAACAATCGGAACCGAGCAAGTCAAATTGAGGTGGATGTGAAGGTAATGAAAAATTTTCATCACAATAGATATTGAATAATATAGACAATTATATGTGAAAAAATTCCGTGGAAGAACTTACCGCTCTCTCTAAGAACTTCTATAGAAATTCTATTAGAACTCCATAAAAATTCCCCTGGAAGTTCTGCCGAAATTCAATTGGTTTCTTTGCACTAATTTTGTTCGAGATTATGCTACTTTGTCGTATCATGTTTCGATTGTGAAAAATCAATAGATTTCGATTTTCCTCTAAATTCATGAATATAAATTTTCGCAGTTTCCTGCTGTATCTTTGTGGATCTCTCATAATAAAATCCAATAAGAAAAACTCTGAAAATCCATGTCCAGAAATTCTCAACTAAAAAATCCGAACAGAATAATTTGCATCGAAAAATCAACATCTGTAGACTTTTATCTACAAAAAAAAATACTGCAAAGTTGCATAATTTCAAAAGTATTGGTTCAGAAAATAGAGAAAATTATTTTATATTTTTGATCACTTTGATAGAACTATTATAGAGATACCTAAATTCATGTCCTGTCTTATAGGGTATGTTATGGAATCATTAGTGAATTTTAATGATCCCAATCGATGATTATCTATTTCGCTTACGATGATAATTGTGAATTACTTCAGTCTTTGTATGGAAATTCTTATAAAAAATTATCACTCTCCGTGCAAATTTTTATTTTTCATCTATGATGTTTATCTCCATGGTGTTAATTAAGTTTGGGAGATCACGGAATGTTGGAGAAAAATTTTTTATGACAAATTAGTCAGTGTTGTAAAAAAAAATTCTCTCCAACATTCCGTGATCTTTCGTGAAAATTCGAATTTAATTTTCCATGACGTTATTCATTTTTCATCATAATTGTACCAGCAATGTGCCCGGAAAATTATATGCACAAATTTGTTTTTTAAAAGCCCTTATGACTGGACATGTTCGAGTCAGAGAAAAGGATTTAAAGGCTGGGATGGGCATAAGTGGGTCCCAGAGGAAGCTGATCAAACTTGGACTTCGAACGAGAAGGACCACTTAATTCTAATATCAGCGCAGATTCTGAGGATTTGGAATTAAATGATGGAGATAGTAATTCTGATGCCTTGTGGAACAAGAAATCCTCAATCGCATTTGAAGGTATGCTAAATACTTCGGATGAAGCTGGAGACATATTCAAAACTCAAGATTGGATCAGCATGCAGTCTATAGTTTTTTATGTCCTCTATACTGCTCTACGAATTTATTTACTAGCAAAGAATCGATTTTGCTCGAGGCTTGAATTGGTTTGTTTTCCTTGAATATGTATTTGTTAGTATTTAAAGAGTAGTTTAGTAGAGAGATTTGACCCTCTTATTCGGCATCATATTGAGTTCTCAACCGAATTGTAAGTTCATAACTAATGAATATTCATTTTTTCGTATTCCAGCTTACCATTAGTTAATAGTAATATAAAGCCTTGTTAATAGTAACTAAATTTTTCTATCAGTGTAATATTTAAATGTTTTTCTTTGTATACTAATTAAACCTGAATAAAACTAATAATTGTATGTACACAAATTCTCTAGAAATTTTAGAAATAATAGATACTGCAAATCCACCCACAACGCTTTTCAGAATCTTCGCAAAGAATACAAAAAACCTGTTAAATTTAAAAGAAAAGTTCGTGATAATAGTCTTACATTCGCATTGCAAGGCAAACGACTCCGGGAGCTTCTGGGCAGCACTGACAAGAATCGAACCCCAACGAAATTATACCTGTGAATTGTCAATCGAAAGCTAGAACCAGTTTTATAAAAATATTTACCCGCCTAGAGACTTCTCTCTTTTTATACCTACACTTAACTATTTACCCCAGCTTGAAAAATAAATTACCTTTGAGGAACTAGAACTAATTCTTAGAAAACTAAAGCATAACAAACCTACTGGCCCTGATTTTATTGCTAATGAGTTTTACTCGGCTCTCCCTTTCAGTGGCCGTAAAATCTTGTTAGATTTAACTCTTTAACTCTATCATGAAATCAGAAACGTGTCCGGAGTCCTGGACAAGTGTACTTCTCAGTATGATCTACAAAAAGACAGATATGTCTGACCCAGGTAATTAGCGTGGTATCACGCTAGTCAATCATATCACAAAATTTTTTACTTTTGTCTTAAAGGAGATACTCGAGAAACGGGCTGAAGATAACGATATCCTACCACAGTCCCAGTTTGGTTTTCGAGTTGGTCGTGGTTGCACTGAAGCGATTTTCACGCTACTCTCTGCAGTACAGCTTCAATTACGCCTACCCAAACGTGAGGTTTATGCAATATTTGTGGACTTCCCTCGTAGATTCGATTCGGTGCCCATGACCGCCTCTGGACAAAGCTGAACGACATGAAGGTTAGCTCTAAGCTGATTAGAATAATAAAATCCCTCTACGATAATGCCAAAGTTCAAATAAAGTGTAATGACCAATACTCTCTCAAATTTGATGTAACAGAACGTGTTCTACAAGGTGAGAGTCTGAGTGCTCTTTTATTCACCCTATGCATTGCAGACTTTCAAGATTTTTTTAGGAAAAGAAATATCACTGGTTTAAACATCGATGGTATTACTGATGTGCTGGTGTTACTATATGCTGATGATACAGCGATTCTAGTCGATTCTCATATCAACTTAGCAAGAGCACTCAGTGTGCTCGCCGACTACTGTGACATCAACGGCCTAGCAATTAATGTAACAAAAACAAAAATTATGGTCTTTAAGAAGTCTGGCAGACACAAAAAACTTCTCCCTAAATTTAAAATGTATAAAGGATCAGAACTTGAAGTAGTCAAATCATATCAATACTTAGGCATCCCTCTCTCTCGTAATGCACTTTGTAATGAAGCCGCTCGTCATTCGATTATAAAAGCTAAAATGGCAACTGGGGCTGCTCTGAAAGGTCTCTGCAGTCTGAGTGTCAGTTCCTGGAGTACTTATGCCATCTTACACAATGCTCTAGCCACGTCTACGCTATTATACGCTGTCCCTTCCTGGGGTCTCCTACACAAAGAGGACCTTGAGAAAGCTCAGTTGGGCTTTTTCAAGAAAGTTCTTAGTCTTCCAAGCTGTACTCCAGACTGGGCACTCAGATTGGAAACGAATATTCTGCATACAAAATTTAGAACAATGAAATTAACGTGGGATTGGATGCTTAAGATCCTTAAGCAAAAAAACTCTGTTCTTCTCAAAGTTTGCATTTTAAGACTTGTGCAATTGAGTCGCAGCCCTTGCTGCGATGATTCATACAACTGGGCGTCATAAATCAAAATCTTTCTTAAAGAAACTGCCCAAGGCTCCCTATGGGAGAAATTTGAACTCCCCTTACTGTCATCCAAAATCTGCGAGATCTTCAACAGCTACGAACAAATCCTCAGGAATGAGGATATTGCTAGATGGGCTGCCTCCTCTTCCTCCCAGCTTGTTCCTTCATACTCTCCTCAAAATCTCCCCTGGAAAGCCGTATACTTAGCAGTAAACCACAGTCTTCATACTAAACGAATAATTGCTTAACTGCGAGTAGCGAACTGTTTTAGCAGCTACTTTTGTGTCAATAACAATAGAATTCTATTGAAACCGAATAAAATGTGCAACTACTGTGATCAAAATGCGCTAGACACTTTAGAGCACTTCTGCCTACACTGTACTGTGACCCAGGGACCTCGTAACTCCCTTTTCGCTACCTATCCGCACTTTGTTAATCGAACACATAGCTCTATCTTATTTAATGCTAATTTTGCTGAAACAACAAATTTATACAACTTTTTTTGTAAATGTCGAACTGCCAGCCGGAAGATCGACCTACAAAATGTTTCACAGCGCTCGACATGTTTATCAATATATTTATCAACGACATGTTTATCAATGAGCTTTTGCACTTTTGGCATTTTTGTTCAATTTTTAATATTATTTATCTTTGCTTCACGCTCTTACTAGCAGCTCTTTTTCAACACTGTACGATCTTACAAAACTTTTATCTATCTGATATATGATTATATTGCTTACTCTATGTTATATACTATGTATCACTCTCCCCCTTATGCAATGGGGCTATGTACCTTAAAAGCAGAAATAAAATTATATTACATTACATTGCAATTGTATGCACACTTTGCATCCTTAATTCGAATATATCCATACCAATATAAAAGTTTATGCGGCAGTGCAGGAGTCTACTACAGCAAGGTCGCATGTAGATGCACGGAACCATGCACAGAAATGTTGCCGCGCAACCCATCCACCGCGCTATTCAGCAGTAGCTGATTCGTGTAGTGAATGACTAACACGGCTACCTAGCTGTTGGATTGTGACTAAGCCCGCAACCTAGCAGCTAGCCAAATGCAAGTTGAAATTTCTACCTGGGAGTTGACGGTGGGCATATGAATTTGTTGTTTTTATAACTAGAGTCTTAACAAGGGTTGTTGTGCATCTGAACCTGAAATTTTTATTTCGTTAAGAATCTCAACTTCAAATCTCGAAACCAAGTCAGTGCTATTGTTAATGTTAATCACGGGTAAAGTCATCTCTACCATGTCCAGTAACTACTATGACAAGTTTTGTAGACAGATCTTTTAGAGAAAGTGACCCATACTCACCCAATGTACCCAAATGTTCCAAGGCACCTGTGGGCCCCGTGGGTGGTCGCACTAAGAACGTGGGGGTCTCTTTGGCATTACTCTTCTGCAAGACCTGGACGGTATATGATCCCCAACGAGGGGCAGTGAGAATTCAGCGTACCATATTTTGCTTTTCTTTTCTTCATTATTTTATTCTATCAAGATATTTGATACCTCTTTAGAAAGACTTCAAATAGAATTTTCCCGCTTTTTTTTTGCAGAAAAACCACTATTTTTTCCATCTACTTCCAAATTGTTTTATTGTGGATTTACTCAGTGATGTCAACATTCCCTCGGCAGATTGTTCAGAAATCTCGTTTTTCTCGTATGATTCCCTCATAAGATGCCAGTCACCAGGGTAAGTTTTCTCCAAAGACGGTGTAGTGTCCTATCGCAAAGTCAAGTACATTAATACTAGATTTTAAATACATAGCAGTGAAGATTGTCATTGACATGTGAATAGGGAACCAGGCTTGTGCTGATCAATCAGGTACAACAATAATATTTTTTGTCTGATCGAACCGAATTTTTCGAAGCACACGAAGAATGATCGAAAAAGGAGGGAATGCATAAAAGTAATGTTTATTCTACGGAATAGCAATGCATCGATGGTATTAAATATGGGTCTCGTTTCCAAATCGCGCATTATCGATATTTCGTATTAGCTCTGAAAAAATGCCGATGACCTGTTTGAAATATTGTATAGGATCTATGGCAAAAGAAATATTATTTTTCCACCGATGGAAGTTTGCTAGATGTACTCGAGGCACATTGTAGCTACGTAGTCATTTTTATTTCTTGATAATGCTAGATACTTAATTCTCTTTTTTTCCTGTTTAATGAGGAAGAATATCCATTTTTTTATAATCATTATTTGCAGACAAATTAATTCATAGTATAGATGTTTAAAAAAAAACATCTATTCTTCGATAATCGATATATCCTAAAACATCGCCCATCCCTACTGTCAAATGAACTCACAGATTTGCATTTCGATTTACTCCATTTTTAAACTGAGAAACTACTTTTGATGCAATTCAGCTGCTGCCAGATAAAGTAAGGTATATGTTTAGCTGAGGATCATACGGTCTGGTTCACTTGAAAAAGTTTGGTGATCTCTCAAAAAAAAATCCCCGCTTTTCTCAATATAAATAACTATGCTCGACCCGTGTTTGCAATGATCTACATTTCACTGGACGAAAAAATAGAATCAATTTCTGAAATAAACAAAATTCCTGCCATAAACTTTTTCTAGGGGGATGCGGTGAAGACGTAGAAGATTAAAGTAAATTGGAAGTTTCTTCAAACAAGATAGACCAATGGGGGAAATAACTCGAATCAGTTGCGTACAATCTGATTAGTTTATCACAATTCATGATCATGTCTTCCGATCTCCTAACAATAAGCATTCACCACATTCATTGAATAACGAAAATTTGGTCCAAAATTTCGGTTGATTCTAGCAATTTCTTTCCACTCAGTGTAGCTTTTATATAAAAACCAAGAGATAGAAATCAAGTTCATAACTCAGTGAATTTTCATGTAAACATGAATATTTACAACCAAAATGACAGGAAGTTTTTACGGTTCACCAGGGTTTTCACAATTTTTCTGCATTTTCTCACAATAATGGAATGAAAATTTACAGCATTCATATATTTTTTGATAGAAGAATATTGAATTATATCATCAGTGACACACTTCATTTGCCAATAACAAGATTACCTATAAATTCAGTGCTAATACCACTTCATCAAAACTGGGTTTTCACCCAGAGAATTCAGACAAACATTATAAATAATGTGTGATAAAAAGTCAAGTATCTGTGGGAGTATCGATCACTGCACTTCGATCTTCTCAAATCCGAATAAAAACAACATGATTCCCCAATTACGCATAATCAGACATGAAGATTCAGTATCATAGTTCTCCGCGAAGTCTGACACGTCTGGATGAATCCATTTTTCAAGACGGTACAAATTTTCTAAAAATCCGTTGAATTTCCTCGAATGAATGTTAGTTGAAGAATCAATGAATTATCCATTCCCTGTAAAAATCTCAGTTCTTTCATTCAGGAATTAAAGCTTTTCCCTACTCCCTTGTTGCGGAATAGTTTATAACAGTACGGTATCGTCCGTGACACGTAACACCAAATGCCGGGCATAAAAGTCACGCTTGAAATATCTCCAGAGGGGGTGGCGTGAAACTGGGGGCAACAAAAAAAATAAAACCAATAAAAAATGAAAAAAATACATGGTTGTAGGGAAATTAACGGCCACTGAAACAAATTTTGCGAGAGCTGCGCCAGACGGAATCGTTTTCGCGTGTAAGTTGCTGCAAATCAACGGCCAGGGGGAGAGCAGTTTGTATACAATCGCGGTTTTTGCGTGTGTATCACTGCAAATGAAACGTTGTGGTTGATCATCTCATTCATTAGAAGTGGTTGATCTCGCTCGCTACGCATCCATACTCATAGTTCAATTCGATTTTTTTATCATGACCAATAGCAATTCATTCAATCAATGAATGCGAATTTTAACCATGAAGCAACAAAATAATATGTGCAACATTTCTGATTTCATTTTGGGGATTACTCATCCGTTCTGTGAATTCAATGAATTTAATCCTAATGGTTATTTTTTGCATTTGCATGGTACCCAATTAGTACACAGTATTAGATGACATGAACGATATCCAATTTCAATATTGAAATGCTTATTTTTTACCTATTCTCATTTTGACCACTTAAAGTGCAGTATTCGACGTCAAGATTAATTTCGTAGATTAATTTTAAAGTCATACCAACACCTCTATTCCATGTCCATTCTCTGTGCTCCTACTCTTCTTTTGCCTTCTCAAATTTTCTTTCAAATTTATTATCTATAGTTAGTCTCCTAATATATAGGATAGATAAAAACAATGTGTTTCCATCTTCATTCATCACCGGTTCATCTCAGGTTTTAGTAAGAAATTGGCTAATTGGGAAACTCATGTGCTTACTAGATAAGGTTTAAATCATTATTGTAACCAAAATATTATTCAATTGGCACAGGAATTTCAGCATTTCTAGAGCGTAATGTAAAACAATAATTATGGAATTTCTCGAAGCTCATAATTTTTTAGTCTTTGTATCCCACTTCCATTGCACTTCAATCTCCTACAGATACAGTCAATCATTTTTCTAGTGATATTATCTAACTTTCTTTTTATCCTTATTTTACATCGCTTTGACCCGGTTAGGGTATACTGCGATGATGATCAAAACTTTAAATGATTAAATCGCACCATTCTACCCGGCCGGGATTTGAACTCGGAACCTTTCACATGTGAGGCAAATATTATATTATCCAACTGATTCACATGTCCTTACACTAATTTGCAGAATTCTCTCTCCATTCGTCAATTTTTTTCTTCCCGTATACCCTTACGGGTTCTGACGATTTGTTCCCTCCCTCCCCCCCCCACCTAAACCCCCGGCACCGCATTCACCGAAGGACAAGGGCAAACCTCGCATAAAGGAAAAATCTGTCTACGTACAGACGTCTCGTGCGAGATACCCGCTCGACTATTAAACCATGAGATTTCATAGAATACATGCATAACGTAATCGAGAATTAATATCATCAAT
>NW_021681262.1:53342-57347 GCF_001412515.2 Diachasma alloeum | reverse complement strand
ACCTAAACCCCCTGCACCGCATTCACCGAAGGACAAGGGCAAACCTCGCATAAAGAAAAAATCTGTCTACGTACAGACGTCTCGTGCGAGATACCCGCTCGACTATTAAACCATGAGATTTCATAGAATACATGCATAACGTAATCGAGAATTAATATCATCAATTTCACCCCCCCCCTCCCCGCCACCGGGAATTGAACCCAGGTCTCCTGCATGCTAATCCCTCACTCCAAAGATTTTTTCACAGTTCCATTTGGAGATTTCGTGAACTTGAAATTTTTTCAAAAATCCGAAAATGTTACCTGTTCGAGAATTTTTGAAATTTGATGTGAAAACCGGAGCAATTACTAAAACATTTAAAATTTACGCATCCGTTTCGATTTCAACAAGCCAGATCATAGTACTCGGAATCGCGTGACAGTGTTATATCATTTTTAATTTGCAACTTTTAAACTTTTTCTGCATAAAATTTTTTGTAAATGCACATGAAATTCAGTATATATTTTCTACTATAATCAACGAATTAACATATGCCTAAACGTAGAATATGAAGTGACGGATATAATTATAAATTATTTTCTCACTCCTTATTTCAGTGTAATGTCCAAAATTTTGTACGAGAAACTTTAAGGCTAGAATAATTTTATGTGAAATCATTAAGAACCAAACCAACAATTGTAAACTAAATTGAGTGCATTTCATCACTTGAACTCGATTAAAAATTCCAAAGACATTGGAATCGAGTTCAAAAGTGATGAAATGGCACACACAGCATGCCCCAATTACCCAATACTAAGATTCGCACGCGAAGGAACGATTCCAAACCGATTAATTAAGACCCCAAAAACCGAATTAACTACTTCCCCCATAAAAATCAAAAGAGTGGGAAAAGTCATACGACATTTTCCACCAATTAAAAATGCACCTNAATTTTAGTTTTGATTTTAATGTGACAATTAAAACATGTCCATTCGACGCAAAAATCCTTCTCTGGACATAACATCAGGCTAGAAATACGTTTTGAAGGTCGCGCCGACTATCACAGAAGTAGCTCATGAAAATTTCGCTTCGCATTGCCAATTTTTTTCTATGCCGTCTGTTGGTATTTCCTCTGGAGTTTATTTTTATTAAAGATATTTCGAGTTCGACTTTTTTCGATTTGATTTTTTTCCCTGATATCTTCATGCATAAAGGACTAAAACCTGAACTGACGTTACGAACATCACCTGTGGTAATCAAAGGAATGAACCCATTTGTTTTCCTTCATCGATCGTGTATCTATTACGACATGTTTAAATACCCTGCAATACAGGGTCTCAAAGACTCATTACAAACTGTCATTGTAGTTCAACAGTTTCTATCTATTTTATTATTCAACCTTTATTTTGGACATTCTCGTGATACTCCGTTATCAGCAGCCTTGGCTCAGAATATTTCCGGGAAGATAGTTTTGAATGCATACCAAAAGCACCAAATGCATTGTCAGAGTCGCATTCAAAGAGCTGCACCGCTAAAGGGCTAACCAGCTGATATTCAGTTGGTAGAGTTGGTTCGGTGAGAATGAATAGCCAATGCACGCACAACGTAATCGAGAATGGATCCATTGCACTAGGCTTTGCAGGCCCATGAGCACCCATCGAATTGCATGTAAAGGATAAAAGTACAGTTGGTCGAGTACAGCTCGGCGTATCAGCAATTTTCATATTCCCATATCGCGGATCATATCTTTTTGCAGATACATTTGATACTTAATACGTAAACCAATATTTAAACCCACCATAAAATGAAATGAAAAAATCAATTCACGAATGAATTCATTGATGGATAACTTCATTTTAATGTTTCCTACTATTTTTCATTCAAACAGAAACCCAACATCCGGTTTTTTGTTACATAAAATTTTGTCCAATTGCATTTGCGAGGCATCGAAAGATCAATATTGATTATTCAGCAATTTGAGAGGTCACATCAAGATGAAATCTATGGAATCATCAATGATTCGGTTAGGCACCATGTGCCAGCGTCGAACACTTGAATTTTCCTCACCTTAAAAACTTATACCTTATACCTTTATACCTTATGGAAGGACTCTTCAACCTGGTGGGATGGTCCTGCAAGGTTTTTACGTAAACAACGATATCGTCGAGGGAATTTTACAAGTTTAATCTTTTCAACGCTGTTAAGACCTAGTCCATTATCACAAAGTGGAGAAATGTCGAACAGAGTAGGTCGCTAAACCGATGAAAAAAATTAGATTTCCACGAATCGTTAATTTATTATAAATTGTTTAACCGGACATTTTTGGTACTTGGGTGAGTATCCCATTTCCCTGACCGTGACGCTGGTCTTTTTTGTGGTTTTTACGCTAAGGCCTCTCTGCGTGTTTGATGAACCCTATATGTTACTGATTGCAAAGTCTATTAAATAAGCTTCAATTTGACCCATGAATCATTCCATTGAGATCTTTTTTATTAAGTTGTACCAACTTTAGGCAAAAATGGGTTTTTCGTGGTTTTACGTCAAAATCGATTCTAGCTCAATTTTTCTACTCCTTTGCGTCCAATCAATCGAAATATTGATATACCATCGTAAAAAGCATTATTCGCTCTTCAAATTGTGATATATTAAATGCAATTTAGGTTGAACGTTCATAAAGTTATTGGAAATTGTTCCTCTTTTGAACGTCATGTCATTCCCTTAAATTCGTTCTTTTCATTCATTATTAGACCTTTGCACTTGATTAATGAGGATTTATTACATACTAATTTGATGATCTCCACAAAATCTTCAAAATTACGTATGAGCTTCCTCACTCCATCTACTTGATCAATTGTTATGGGCGAGTATGTGTCGATATGCGTATGACACAAATTGAAAATTTGCCATTTTTTAAAATTCTGTCCTGAATTACTGTCTTTTGGCTAAATTATTATCAGAATTTTCATATCGTTTATCTAGTTTATTGAATAAGCTTCCAATTGAAAGGTCAATTGTCCAATTTTAATGATATATCACAAAGTTACCTATCTTTTTGTCAAAAATTGATTTTTTCAAGTTATTTTTATTTCTATCCTTTTGAGTGAAAACAGGTAAAAAGTAAATATATCATTTTGAAGTGCACATTATACGTTCTTCAAATTATGATGTATTGAATGCGATTTGGTTTAATGCTGATGATGGTATTGGAGATTGTTTCTCTTTTGAACGGGTGAATGCTAAATTTTCCGGTGGCCAAAATCTTCGAAAATGAAAAAATTTCGCGTGGTTGTGTTTAAGAATCTTCAATTTAATTTTCATTAAATATTTAATTGAAAATAATTTTTTTTTTTGCTTGAAACAATATTCTGGAAAATCGAACAAACGAAACGCTTCACAACATCAAATACGGCCTCATCCACGGAATACGACGAATAAGGCGGAAATATCGAAATGATGCGAAATCAGCATCGGACAACCTGCACTCGGGTATTGACCGGACGCGCGGACTGGCCGAAAATTTCTAAAATCATAATCAGTCTTGTTGTAGCATCGATAAAGAGCACACCAAAGAGCGAATTCCTCGCGATTGCCAGATACCTGATTCTGGAATCAGTTACTTCCTCTGCCCGGCGTTTATTCTGGTGATCCGAGTATCGGGATTATTCCGATTGCAATTATCTTCGTAGTGCCCGATCCCGTGATTAATAGTGATTAATAAGAACTTTCGCATAATCGGCTGACAGGATGCAAAATTAACTGTTACGTGTTGCGCGTGAGTTCACGAAGAAATAGAACTGTGAGATTCAAAATTATGAGTTAAAACACAATGACGCGTATGGACACTATATTTTTTATAATAGAAGCTAATTAAATAATCAACCCAAATCAGTGAGAAAGGAGTGAGTTAACGGAGAAATTGAACACAGTAGCAAAAGTGAGTGACATTAATAGTAAGCTAATGTGGCACAGACGACTCATCTTCCCCCGACCCCTCCCGCCCTCTCACTCTCTCTCTCTCTCTCTCTC
>NW_021681262.1:22199-47850 GCF_001412515.2 Diachasma alloeum | reverse complement strand
CTCTCTCTCTCTCTCTCTCTCTCTCTCTCTCTCTCTCTCTCTCTCTCTCTCTCTCTCTCTCTCTCTCTCTCTCTCTTATTAGAGAAATCTTGTAGTAGAATTCGGGTTTTTCCGGAATAAACAGACCATATTTCAAATCACTTTTTTTCTTGTATCATTACTGAAAATCATCATTAATGCTTTATGATTGGACAGATGCACTAAACACTTCAGAGATGAGAATCCCATCCTTAATAGAATAAAATAATTATTTCACTGCTCGGTGAGAACATTAGTTGAATACGAGTTAGAGATTCAACTAATTTTCCATATCCAACAGCAGAAATGCATAACTAGCGCCGCCAGTGAGCAGAACCAATAGTGGAGTTCGAGTTTATTCAATTTTCAGAGACAAGTAGGGGGAAGAGCGAGCCCCAAGCTTGAATTTTTTGTATATTTGTTTCAATAACTTTATTCAGTCGTCATATCTGGTTTCGGTTTTGAAGGAGTTAGCGGGCCAAGAGGGGGCGGGGGTAGAGTTAGAATAAGAAAATTAAAATTGAAATAGAAATTATCATCATTATGGTTTATATTCCATTTTTTTGTGTTATTAGGGCGAGCACCAACTTACTCGTGTATTCATATATGCTCCTCCCATTTTTGACCCCCTGCATCCCCAAATTTTTTTATATTTGTTTAAATAACTTCTTTTTTTTTCGTCATGGATCTACATTCGGTTTTGGATGGATTTAGCGGGTAAGGAATAGGAGGGGGGGGGGCGGTGTAGTTCGTATTGGAAAATTGACATAAAAAAAAATAAGAATTATTACTATTATATTTTTTTTATTATTATTAGCTCCAGCACCTACTTACTCGTGTATTCACATACGCTCCTCCTCTTTTTGGCCGCCTACGTCTGAAATTATTTCTCAAAAAGGAAAAGCAAAATATAATCCGTATTATTATGAAAAAAAGAAGAAAAAATTATCATATTGGTATTTTCCACCTATCGACCAATCTACATATGCGCTACTCCCACTTCTCGGCCCCTTCCGTTTCAAATTATTTTTGAGAGAGGAAAACACTGAGAGAGGAGACTTTCTCCATTTTCTTTTGTCCTTCAATAGGCTACTTATCGATCAATTCACACACCTATATATCCTTCTGACCCTCTCGCCCATTGAACAATTTCCCGGAAACAAAATCATAATTGTTTTATTGCTTGGTCATTTTTCGTGCTATTTATCAGGCCTGTCATCCATTTCGCTCCTCATCGATCGGTATTCTCCTCGCTTCTACCCCTGTGCGATCTGATGATTTTTCATAATAGAAACAAAAGTGGAAATTCATTTTTTTCCGCTGTTTTCCGTTTTTTCAATTGTATATTGACATCTTAATAACACAGTAACGTAAGTGCCAAAAAACGGAAATTCGATTAAAAAATGAGGTACACAGAAATAAAAAATTTGATACATTTAGTCAGAGGACATTTTTTGGCTCTTACGTTACTATGTTATTAAGGTGTCGATACATTAGTCCCGTTAGACTTCGAAAGAAACCTCTGGAGATTTATCCTATTTTTTTTCCTCCGATGCTTTTCAAACATATTTGATCCAGGCTTTTTTTCGAAATGCCGAAAATTGTTTGTGAAAAAAATTGATCTGTCAACTGACATTGACATTCTGTTCGTCAGTCGAGTGAATATTGCGTTCATTGGGTAAGTGTAAATAAATTTTTTAATATCTGAGATTCAAGAGTTTTCGAGAGATCAAAATTGTTTTTTTACTCATATAAAAACGATTGAAAAAAATCGAGAAAATCGGGGCGGGTTCCGGACCTATAAATGAGTCGAGAACAAAAATTTCTCCCAATTAAAGTGCAATAATATGGTCTCAATGATCTAGAATTAAATAATCCGTGATCTTGAATTCATATTTGTTGATTGCGTATTGCACTCCGTTATTAGTCATTTTGGAAAATTGTCGAGAGACCTTTTTTGTAGCTAAAAAAAATTTCCACTAATAATGTATTTTCAGATTTCCTTCCAAAATCGGTATTGTGCACTATATTGCACCCAAGGATTGGGTTCTTCCAGCGGGCCTATTGAAGGCGGTGTTCTGAAGCGAATCGGAAAGGGAGAGTTCAGTAGTCCCCGGTAGCTCAGTTGTAAGAGTACCCGGTGCGTAACTGGGAGGTCCCGGATTCGATTCTCGGCTGGGTGCTGCGGGAATTTTTTCTCTCTAAATTTGAATTCTATTTGAATTTCTATTTGAATTATACAGGCTGTGTCTCGACAACTTGCAAGCACTTATTCCCCAAAATACATCCGCGCGAATATCAATAAGAGCTCGTTCGGGTATAAGCCTCTTGGTACGGCACAAGCAGTCAACTGATAGCTCTATCTGGGCATAAACAAACTACACAATATTTGCCAGTTAGTATTGTGATGTCAAATTTAACGGGTAAAGTTGACATGCATATTTTTATTTTTAATTTAAAATAATTACACGGTTGGAAAATTTTGACAATCAAAACCCAAGTAATAAATAACTCAGGAAAATATTTGATGTTAGACCCGTTGACTCAAAAATAATAAAATATTTCAAACCCTAAGGGAATATGTCTTCAAAATAGAAAGATGAACGTTTTAAGTTTAAACTGACCCATGGGGTCTATAATTAACCAAAAATTTATCAAAATGATTACAAACGTTTTGCAAGAAGAATTTTAACGACTTACTCTTTGTTGATGCTAATACAGTTGATCCAGAATATGGGCTGCCGCTCAGGAAACAATATTTCACAAATTAAGCAACTACAGACATAAACTGAAGTTGATACAAATAACAAATAAAATTGATTTTAAACTAATTCAAGTTAAATTACAATAAAATGGGAATGAGACCCAAACTTAAAAAGCCACTAAACTCGAAAGAAACTTGGCAAAGACTTGAAACTCTGAATGAAAAACTCGCTTAATAAGGTCGAGAAAAATAGCACTTTGGCTAAAATACAACTGATGCCACAAACAGCGCGCAAGTGGTTTTATAACCTCAGTCTCAGGGTGTTCGCCTCAGATGCATGGAGGGAAAACTCGGGGACCAATGGTTCACCACCTTGGCCCAGAATTTCCCACCCCGAGCACTTTGGGCCCGATGCTTCAGGGCTAAAACTCCATCCCTTCCACACCGAGCTGTTGGGGCGCGGGCGAACTTTTCAACCCCCAACGTCCAATGAAAATGTTTCCAGAAGGCCTTACACTTCCTTCTATATTTTCATCCTTAAAATTATTTATTTAAATAAAAATTAATCTTAAAATCAATCTAAAAAAAAATCCTTCAAATAAGACTAAAAAAAAATTCCTCAATTTAAATTGATCACTTTAAAATCAAGAATAATTATTCATATGAAAGGTTCATTTTTCTGAAGTTGAAATACATTCAATTTTATTTGACTCAAAAATAATCTGTGGGATTCGGTGAAGGATAGAAGGGTTTTGTAAGTTATAACACTCGGAATTAGCGTATATATCGAATTGAATTTATTCACAGCGAAAGTAACTTTGATTTACACCATGAGAGCTGGAACGAGAATGAGCTCCCGCGACAACGGTATTAGATCATCCGATCGAGCATGTCCGAATTATTACGAATCGTTGCGAGGATGTCTTGCGACAAGGACAGCTGTATATCGGCGACACGTGTCACGGTACGAAATTCGGTTGCTAAGCCGAGCTCGAAAACAATACATTGAAATGGAGTGAAATAAATGTAAAAGTAGCTTCGCTACAATAATCTTTGACATTATTGTGTGGAGAAGCTACTTCGCCTTTATGTTTATAATTAAAAGATAAATCGATGATATCTGTTTGTTTTGAAATAATGGGTTGCGCGCACTTGAGGGGATGATTATTCCTCGTAATATCATCCTAAAAATGATCTTGAAATGTAACCCATGATAAAATTATTGTTTTTAATTATAACAAATGATTACTCATAATTATTCGTTATTCTATAAATATTTAAATAATGCTAGAGATTTCAAAGGATGGCTGTTGTCCATCGATAAGTTTTTTGTAGTTCTCTCATAGTCTAGGGAAAATGGGCGAGTTAACGTGGTTTTCAGTCCCAGATGGAAAATTCCGTTACAGTGTCGCCCAACGTGGGGCTCCCGGCCTTTAGGTACATTTTTTTTGCTTAGTTGTAAGCGATCATATTTAGACTAGAGAGTGAGAGAGTAAAATTTTCTGTTTCGTGTAGTTGAGTTTCCTTGTTAGAAAACTAGTGAGTGTAATTATTTTAATAGTGTTTCAAAACTTGTGACCTCCTAAGGTTGAGAATATTCAAAACTTGCGATCTTCACGGATGGAGAATATTAATATTGCGATCTTGGAGATCGAGAACCCTGAAATTGCGATCTACACTGATCGAGAAATATGATTATAAATATATAATCATGATGCCTATATTTATAAATATAAATTAATCGGAAGTGAAGGCGATTAAAAAGTAATCGAGAAATTGAGCCCAACAATGGGTCGAGAAGAGCGTACACTCGAGGACGATAGAGGAGATGCCCCAGAAGGTACATAAGATGTGACGACACGGGTCGTCAATCCGTAATTTATTTTTTGTTTGTAAAATTTGTTTATTTTCATTTTTATATGATAATCAAGATCTTCTAAGGCAAAATTGTTAAAAATTAGCCTCTAGGAGACTTCTCTCATCTATGAGAATTGGGAAAGGAAATACTCCAAATCTTTCCCAATTCTAATACGATTTGTCATCTCCGACGGTCATAACTCCACGACAACGGATTGAGTCGAGAAGAGGAGGTCCTGAGAAAAATCTCTTGGGACCAAACAACATCTAGACCACCCCGTTCAGGCTATCAGGAAGGAGGATTGGATGATGGCGTCCCTCTAAGGGGCACGTACTTTTCAAATGGGAGCAGAAGGTGTCTTCTACCGAGTATCCATTGCCATCAACCACCGAGTGACAACGGTCCAGGGTACCCTGATGTAAGGAACGACCGGAGTATGAAACTTCACTCCATCTGACGAGCAAAATCTGCAGGAAGTCAGCGAGGGATATCCTAGCGACGATAAAATTATCTACTCATCAACAATCCATAAAATTTAATTTGGGAATAATTTAAAAATACTGAAAATATCATTTAATATTCATTTCCGATTTTTCAGAAATAATTTTCATGTAAATTACTTGTGTAGAACATTCTAGATTCAAATACTTTTGTTAGAACTTCGATATCCAATCAAATTCCATGTCTTATGAATGTGGGGGGAGTTCCCCCCCCCCCAAAGTAGATCAAGCAGTCATAGCGGTTAAACCGGCCCAAGCTTAAAGAGATTCGTCTCCTAGCCAGCGTGAGATTTAGTCGCAAAATAGTACTATCCGCCAGATTGGCATTTATTTCATTTATTTTGAGTTAAATTTAGTATTTTGGATTATGGAGGATGCTGTCTATTCTGGGGTAGGTGATTTCTCACTAATTGACAGGTGGACAGAGCCGAATTGTTATTAACTTTTAGTGAAATTGTAAAACTGTAGCCTTTGTCTTGGGTACTCTTGAGAAAGCGTCCAAGATGATATCTTTTCTAATTTTCCATTATATTTTCTTGAGTTGAGGCAATTGTAATCAATTCCTCTTATATTTGTTCGATTTTTGATGATTACTTTTGGTAAATTTGAGTACAATATTGAAGTTCATTAGTTCTGATTAATTTTTGTGTGTGAAATTAAAATGTGGTAAATTGAATTCATTGTATTTCGAGTTCACGTATTGACCCTCGATTGAATATCGATCCACATTATGGATATTTTGTCATAATTTTGAGAATAATGAAGAATTATAACCCCCATTCAACTTTCCTGTAAATTTCATAATTTTTCTTTGTGTGAAATTATATTTGATTATTCTTGTTAAATTGTGTGTTCTCATTGTGTGAGTATGGAAGGTAAAATTTGCAGGCTGGGAGTATCGTCCTCCCTTCCGCTCGTAACAAGTAGAGTCTACTCTGATACCTGAGCTACCAGCCATTGTAATTGTGTTAAAATTGTTGAAATATCCAAACCGAGAGGAGTCGATGCACTCTCGAAAAATAATCTATCGATTGGCGTCCAACATATTTAAACTTCCAATTAAAACTAATTCTATCCTTCATTCTAAATTTTCCCCCGAACGTCACAAAGAAAAAAATGTGCTATATGGAGGAAACTATTGCGCATCTCATAGTGCGAGAAATATTGTTGTCATTTATGCCATCGATGATGGCGAGTGCGCATTTTGAAATGTGAGAAACAAAACCACGTGCTGAGGGGAACGGAAAATACGTGCCAATATTATCGTCAGAATATTCATTCGCTGGTAAAACTAGGGATTTAAATTGACGAAAATTTACAGTTTTCGTCGATGGAATTCCTTTTTCTTTTCATCGCCAACCGGCGATGTAAATACCTTTTGTTCAGGAGACTTAAAAACAAAGTCCGTGGCGTGGTATTACCTTTCTTCGCTCAACACTGGTCGTCTGATGTCATCACGTCAGCACGCGGCCGAGGTACGCTGTCGCCCTACGAAAAATGCGAAGGCCAATGCCAACTTATTTGGAGAAATACGACTAAAGTTGAGGGTAATTCAAGCGACTACCTAGTGATGAAACCACGCTGCTTCGAATATATAATTCGAATAGAGTCTTCTCTCATATATTTCGAGTCTAGCTACCCTGCTGGTAACTACGTCAACTGTCCCTTCCCAATAACCCCCTTATTTTTTTCCCTCTCTCCCCTCATGGACAATTACGTAAACATCACCGTTCGAGCACAAAGATTATTTTTGTCATTCCGGCCGTGAGGCAGCGCTTCACGGACGCTCCGCTCCGCGTCCGTGAATCTCTGCCTACGGCCGTCATAACAAAAAATACTGTTCGTCATACGGCCAAAAAAAACTTTTCTAGCTCATATGATTGCAGCCGTCGCCTTCAGCTCGGGCTGCAAACTCATATTCGCCAGAAAAGTTTTTTCGGCCTAGTGACGAAATATACTATATATTTTGCTTATTTTATGCGCCTGTGCTGAGGCGAGTTGATTGCCCGCATCTAGAAGATATTCCAATCCCGTACATGTAGAGAAATTTCCCCCTCTTTGAGGTTGGAGAGGTTCATAAATTATTTTGCTCAATTGAGAAATTTTCGTATGTTATTGGCCTTCATGAAATTGAAAGATCTTTCTTCCATGCTCATCCGGAGGATGAGAGAATCATCGGCGGATGAATTGCCTAGGATAGGAGCCAATGTCAATGCCCGTGAAGGAGAACAACAACCACCGAGGGGCGCAAGCCTCAAACTGTTGATGCTACTTCGAAGAGCTACGGTCTCAACGGACAAAATTTATTCACATTTCAAGAATCATTTATCATTATGCGTCGTACTGCTTTACGCTTGGTCAGCTAGTCACTGCCAAAGTGCCGTATGTTCTGTGATTGATGCTATATCCGTAGGAATAGGGTAAATATTTGGCGTTAGGTTGTGATTTTAGTGCCTAAGGATATTGTCAGTCGCCAGTACTTGACATTGTGATATGGGACATTCCATGTCAACTCAGCCACACAGAATTTTTTTGTCTGTGAACAATCATTGAGTAGATACATTTTGAACTACTACATGTAGCCAGTGATCATGCAAAATTTCATTGCCCTGCCACTTTTTGTTTCTGAGATAATCGTTATGAAACTTGAAATTTTCAAAAAATCATTACTTCTGAATGGTGCATCCGATTTTGATAAATAAAAAAATAAATTTTTTTTCTCGTACTTCAAGATAAAAAATACTTTAGAGCCGTCAAGAAGCTCCTAGACCGGTTTTTCGAGAATTTTTCGCGTTTTCATTTTTTTTTCACTCTAGGGCCGCTCGATATTCAATCGAAATATATTTTTTATGATAGAGGATGTCCTTATATGATATGAAAAAAATACGCCATAATGGAAGAGCGAAGCAGTGCAACGGAAAAAGTTTTTGTTTTTCGAAATTTTTGGGGTTTTCAGTTTTTAGGGGAGATCCATCGGTTTTTTTCAAAGAAATCAGTCTGTCAACTATTCTTTGTTCATATATGACGGCAAAAGAGTACGCCATCATGTAAGAGAGAAAGAATGCTCCGAAAAAAAATGTTCTGCGAAATTTTTACGTTTGTCTGTCGTTTAGGAGAGTTGCATTATTGTTACTGAAAAAGGGGTTTGTCAATAGACATTTTCTGTTCTGCTGGGTAGTATAGACTATTGATACGACTATAAATATTTTCTCAACAACACACTGGGCTTTCCACTAACGAAAAAGTATGGGAAAAACATAATTTTTATTCTTCTATAACGACAACATTTTATATTTTCACATTTTTACATTTTTACAATACGGAGAAATTCTCCACTCTCTTCGACGACAAGTTCCAACATGCACTGATGAATTATTTACATCACGATTACTGTCTTCTGTGGGTTTTTCGTTTTGTTGTTGTTTGTTTTTGCTTTGGGAAAACCTCCTCGTTAGCCGAAGCCGAATATCGTTTAATTAACAATTGCTCTCCCGGTATCGGAATAAAACAATGGTGTTTTTGAATGGCTGGAATAGCTTTGGCACTATCAAATCTCTCTCTCAACTCAGTTTTGATATTCTCGTGTTCTGCCTTGGTGAAAAAAAAACATCAATTCCTTCAAAATTCTCTTTTGACCATCGAAACAAAGCATCAGGCGTGAGGATTGGTTCACCATGAACGATGTACAAGCTCTTACATCTTGCTTCTCTCTTAAAGACAGCTCCTACTCCGTCACAAGCTCCTTTACCATGCGCGGTTGCATGAAAATGGGCTTCCGCATCTATGCTAAAATCAGTCTTGTGATGCAGGAGATTCGTGATCTGAAAACGATTCTTGTAATGTTGTGCAGCTCCATCGGTGACATAGATAATTTTCTTCACGCTTTCACACTTGTCTTTCACATGCTGTATTAAAATCTTCTGTATCAAATAAACAGCGGCAGTATCGTGAGTAGTACTGTCTGACAAAACGACTGNCAGCTCCATCGGTGACGTAGATAATTTTCTCCACGCTTTCACAGTTGTCTTTCACATGCTGTATTAAAATCTTCTGTATCAAATAAACAGCGGCAGTATCGTGGGTCGTACTGTCCGACAAAACGACTGAACTCCGATGTTGGATTTCATTTTTTTCGCGATAGTAGTAAACAACGGGGTGAACTGTACACTGGTCATTATTGTAGTGGAAGAATTACGCAGCATCTTGAGCTACAAAAGCATAATTTTCCGAAAAATCACAATGCACTAGTATTCCTCCATTATCCAAATTCTCTTTTCGCTATTTAACAAAAGCCGATTGTTCTTTAGCGATGAAGTGATGGGGCTTCAATACTATCAATCGTTTCATTAGAAGATCAATGAATTCATCCATCGGGAGGGTCTGTGTCTGCAAGGTACACCTGTCAGTACTTTGCCACACGCGAAATTCGACCATTTCCACGACAGAATCAGAGAGAAGTTTCTTCAGTTCACATGATAATGATTTCACTCCAGGACAATCGTTACATTCATCCAGATGGCAGGCCGGGGTTGGATTTGTACACATCAATTTTGCTAGACAATCTTTGTAATCTCTGAGTGGACAGGGGGAATCTTGAGTTAGAGTCGCAATATTAATTGCCTCTAGCATCAATTTGCAATTTTGATGACACGTACAAACACATACCACGTGAGTGCCATTTGCTCCCGCCACTACACATTGTTTAGGTCTCAGCTCGGCAAACTTACTGAAACCGACCTTAGCATCTTCATTCGCATGTTTGTACTTCCGATGAAGGACTTTTAGATTTTCGAGTATCATTCGCTTTTGCTCTACTTCCTTCTCTCCATTGATCTTGATGGATATTTTATCTTTCATTCCTGGCATGACGCGACTGTGCTCTAGGTAAAAATTGTGTACCTTCTCGACGGTTGTGCTGGGTAGTAAATGACCTGCTTTCGCAATTGGTGAAGCAAACACTCCTTTAATTTTTCTCAATCTTTTCGCTCTTGACACCATGTATCTGGTAGTTCCAAATTCAGAAAAAATTTTCCGCGCACTCCACGCTCACGGTAGTTTTTCAGATCTTTGAATTTCTGCTTCAAACCATCCAAAATTTCTTCCAATTCTATTTCTCTCGCAGATCGATACTGCTTAGATGAAGATGGATCAATGTCACTTTGGTCATCTTCCGAATCATAATCCATGGAAGAACTGTCGAATTCAGCTTCATCGTCTGGTTCGTCGTCGATTGATATGCCGGAATCATCAAGATGGAAAGATCGACCTGATCTCAGAGAACTGTTCATCACATCTAGACTTGGGTCACATGTTTCGGCTTGGAGCATTGATATATCGGGTGGAGTTTCCGAACGCTGAAGATGTGTAGCATTAAGTTTAACCGTGGGGACAGATGGAGGAATGACATAAGTTGGAGCTCTCGTTCGGCACTGACCACAGATTTTCGCAGACAATGGTAAAAAAGGAAATTTCTCGTATAGTGTCAAGGAAATCGGACGTAAATTATAACCGAGGTGTCCCTTCTCACCAGGAGCCCGCATTGGATTCGCACATCTATCACTCCGCAGCATTCTATGAAATCCGAAGATATCAATTCCGAGAATAAAGATCATTTCTATATAATCAACGTGAAAATCCCTTACCTCGTTACAAGAATAGAATAAGATAGGAGCTCGGCAATCCATCCATACAGAATAGTATGGTGATAAAAAATCAATCGAGAAATTGAGGTTTTTTTTTTAGAATTAAAGCCTTGGAACCGACTGATGATGATAAATCAATTAATTGATTCCGTTTGTTTTTTTCTCTCATTTGTTT
Source organism: Diachasma alloeum (assembly GCF_001412515.2). Taxonomy (NCBI): domain Eukaryota; kingdom Metazoa; phylum Arthropoda; class Insecta; order Hymenoptera; family Braconidae; genus Diachasma; species Diachasma alloeum. The sequence continues at coordinate 36,953 of NW_021681262.1, read as the reverse complement.
GATCATAATTTAGCAAACTTCCGATGATGATAATGTTCAAGTCAACTATTTACCCTTCCAGTAAAAATTTCAACGAAAATTTTTTTTTTCGGCGCACTCTTTGTCCGTTACATGATGGTGTAGTCTTATGTCGTCATATATGACTGAAGAGTAATGGTTGACAGACTCATTTCTTTTAACAAAACCGATGGATCTGCCCTAAAAACTGAAAAACCCAAAAATTACGAAAAACAAAAAAATTTTCCGGTGCATTGCTTCGCTCTTCTATTATGGCGTATTTTTTTCATATCATATAAGGATATCCTCTATCATAAAAAAAATATTTCGATCGAATATAGAGTGGCCCTAGAGTGAAAAAAAAATGAAAACGCGAAAAATTCTCGAAAAACCGGTCCAGGAGCTTCTTGATGGCTCCGAAATATTTTTCATCTTGAAGTATGAGAAAAAACGAAAATTTTCTTTTTTTATTTATCATAATCGGATTCTCCATTCAGAGGTAATGATTTTTTGAAAATNTATCATATAAGGATATCCTCTATCATAAAAAAAATATTTCGATCGAATATAGAGTGGCCCTAGAGTGAAAAAAAAATGAAAACGCGAAAAATTCTCGAAAAACCGGTCCAGGAGCTTCTTGATGGCTCCGAAATATTTTTCATCTTGAAGTATGAGAAAAAACGAAAATTTTCTTTTTTTATTTATCATAATCGGATTCTCCATTCAGAAGTAATGATTTTTTGAAAATTTTCAAGTTTCATAATGATTATCTCAGAAACAAAAAGTGGCAGGGCAATGAAATTTTGCATGATCACTGTCAATATGTAGTAGTTTAAAATGCACCTACTTAATGATTTTTCCCAGACAAAAAAAAATCCGGTGTGGCTGAGTTGACATGAAATGTCCGATATGTAACTGAGAGACTGCCTCAAGTTTAAGGATCTAGTGATGCTATAAGCATAGATAAGCCCACATTTAGTGCAATCATTATTGTATTGACACTCATTTAAGGACCTGACGCTTAGAGCATCGAATAAAATTTGTCTAATAGTAAGAATGCGTGTTTTCTTTATCGAGGAGAGCATCGAATTGTTTGTTTCAGGTCGTGGGTTCGAGTTTACCTAAAGAGGAGTTGCTTGTTTTGAGAGATTTCAGATTTTGCCGAGTTGCTCATTTTGAGAGATTTCGGGTTTTGCCGAGTTGCTCATTTTGAGAGATATCAGATTTTGCCAAGTTGCTCATTTTGAGAGATTTCTGAACTTCCCCTAAACTTGAAGGTTCCTCGAACCCTTCCGGGTTGCTCAAGTTTGAGATGTTTCGCCTTTACGTCCTTGCTCGATTTTGAGATAAATTCCATGTCTCAAGTACTGAGAGATTCGATAATTACCGGTGATTAAATTAAATCCGGGTATTGCTCATGGCAAGAATCCTGTACTAAACTATGTCCTCACATTTCATGTATGGGGCAGTGCCTATCGTCATCCTGAATTGATCTCAACCGACATAGAATGTTGAATGCGTGCAAACTCGTCTTCTACGAGAACGTCGTCCAGAGGCGGACACTCCAAATCGGTATTCTGCTCCAAGCAGAGAAATAGGGTGGGCAAAATGTATCGACGTCCCCTGCAACTGAATGACTGGAATGATATGTTATGTCAATCCCCGGTTGAGAATGCTTTTCGGAGAGTTCCATGAGAAATAAGGTTTCAAAGAGCTCTGGAATACCGGGTAGTGATCCTATTGAGTCCCCTAATCATGGCGAATTCAGTCCTTGCTATGTATCGGTTCTTTCGAGATCTGTTCATAACAGATCAGGGTTACGCCGTTGCGTAGAGCTACGTGAGAATTTTTTTTTATGCTGTAATGAGATTGTCAGTTTTTTTCTTCTCTCTTGAGTATTTTCCGAATATTATTCACGCTAAACGATGCAGAATCCGTGGATAAAGATATTTGTACTGCGGGCTAGGATGGTAAAGTAGTCAAAAGCTCCCGCCCAATTCCTGCTCGGAGAGAAGTGCCGTGACACTATCCGGGTATACTTGGTGAACTAGAGATCTCCACTCCTACTGCGTGCTCCGGGAGAAACCTAAAAGGCTGTCCTATGGCAGTCGAAGCGCTGAAAGCCATACTGATGCGCATAATGTGCCTTCGGCAACATTAGCATTTATCTTGCCGCTAAATTGCGTAGTATCGCGCTGATTACAAGCGAGTCATAGGATATGCGAGCTGCATAGGGTAAGAAGTGAATCGCCTGCTGGAACCTATGACCGAGTTATGCGGCATCGCCGAGAGTTCCATAATGGAACCGAGGGTTCGAATGACAGATTCGTTTGTAACATGGTGAACCTGTTGACAAATTTTGATTGTTCAATGCGTATCCGAGGGTACGAATAGTGCCAAGGCCCCTAGGCCATGGAGTACGGTGGGAAGTCGATTTTATTCGACGTAATATTCGAGATACAGCTTTCCTCCCGATGACTATGGTTCAGATGGAACGTGTGCCTGTACCTCAGGGTATGAGGATTACAAAGAGATGAAAGTTGGAATCCTCCCTTTGAATTGTTGAGAATTTCGAGGATTAGGCAGTTCATTATGCGCCTAACTACTTTTTTCAAGTATATGGCGAGACTCGGTCGAGACTAGAAAAAAAAATGGGTGTCACGCCTTTGGCGTTGGTAGTAGTAATTTGAATGGAAATGCGGTTATTTTATCGCCGTATTTATGAGGAGAATGTGACAGAGCCTATTCTATCGAGGAGTTATCGGAGCCTTTGGGTTCTGTGGTGGATACCCGCAGTCACGAGGACGTCCAGAACATTGGACGTCCAGAGTTATTTTGACACCCAATCTGATACCTTTTGGACTCTGACCCTTGTCTCTTACATCGAAAGGGTATTTTGAGTCAGAAGCGCTACCTTTAGGGGTAGGGCACTTCACAACGTGCCGTACAAGTGCGCCTTAGTGCACCAGCCGAGCCACTACCCAGGGCTCCACTACTGGGATGAAACATCTCACGAGCTCCAAGTGGCCACGTGTTCCCGGCTAGTATTGTATATCTCAGGTCGTCGGTTTGACTACCTTGTGCCCAAACCCGGGTATGCTGGAGATTTGGATTCTGGAGAGATTATTGCTGACACCAAGTTCCCCTGCGGTACCGATAATATACGGCCCTGCAGCTTCGAAAATCGACCGGATCCTGTGGTATATTCAGCTGTTCGATTCCGTACGATCTCGGGTCCGTTCCATTTTTTTTTATTGTTCGGATTCCGCGTTGAACGGTGAGAATCTTGCTGGTTAACGTGATTTGATTAGAGTCGTGATTTTCTCTTTGCGTTGAACGTGGACGTGTGTTACATTTCACGGGATTTGTTTCACATTTAATTGTATTTCGTGGCGTTGACGAGAATTCGAGTCGTAGGATTGAAGTTCGCGCTAAACATTTGTCCTCTGGCGCTTTGTCTGCTCAATAATTATTGAGTATTGAAGAATATGGTTTCTTTGTGTGATTATTCTGTTTTTTTTCAATCTCTTTTCATTTTGCTCTTACTCTCCTTTTTTTTTAGATTAGTTGTTTTGGGTTAATTTAGTGTTTCTTTTTCTTTTACTAAATTATTTGGATATATTTTGCATATATTTTCTCGAGACAATTGTGTATAGTTTTCCTATTTTTTACATGAATATAACCTCGATACATTACACAACATTAACTCCGGTGTTGCGAGTTACATTATTTGTTGTTTTTTAGCAACACTCATTGGCCCATTTTCCATCCAAACCTACCGCTCTCTCCACAACCAACCCCCGGAGCAGCGCGAACAACCTATCACCTTCCCCTGGACTCCTTAGCTTGAAGTTTTTTGTTTGAGGTTCGTTTATTCGGTTTGTCGTCTCCAAGGTCAAAGGACGGCTGACGCCCGTCGATAAGTTTTTTTTTTGAGTTTTCTCAGTCTAGGGGAAATGGGCGAGTTAACGTGGTTTTCCAGTCCCAGATAGAAAATTCCGTTACAGTGCCAATTGTAACGTGACATTTTTGCATGGTGGTGAAAATGCCTATTACCTTCGCCCTTCTTCCCCCAAATCTTGTTAACTGAAAATAAAATAAATAATGGGCGCCAGATAATTTTCAGCCGGAATTGCCAAACCGGAAGTGCACGAATTTCGAGTCCAAACACTGAGAAAATTCCTAAACGACAAACCAAAAACGAAGAGCACTAGATTTTTGGGGAAAGGTCACGGTCCACGGGTCGCTCAGTATGTTAGGTTGTGGAGAGAGGGGTGGATTACGGGTGAAAACGAGATTATCGGGATCAGAAAACCAAAAATGAAAGAAAACGGACATTATCCTTACATGTTCCACTATTGAATTCCAAAATCAACAATTTTACATAATTTTCATACAAAAACAAGAGCAAAAAATAAAGAAAATGAAGATTGTTACTAATCCTAATGATAATGCTCATTTTTAACAAAACCACGTGAATTTTTACTATCTCCTTCGAAAATTATTCGGTAAATATATAGTATCACTCCCCCCCCTCCGATTTCGTTCAAATTTACAGGGATGGTAGTATTCCCCGAGATTAGATAATCCCTGAAATATTAGGTGTCGGAAACAATTAGGAGGGAAGTTATGGAACAATGAATGTCACTTACCTTCCCGCTCTCTGCGCTACCCGGGGCCAACGACGTGGACGTGGCGGTTTCTGGCCCCTCAGACAACACATGTTGATACATTTAGAGACAACGGATAAACACAGAGATGGTATGAATGTATAATATACAATGGCGCAACAACGGTCCCTCTCAATTTATCACCGCCGCCTAATTTTATATAAAATTAGCCGTATGAAGGGCGGATTAATTGCATCTGTGCTATTGCACTTATACAATGGAGAAAGGGACGGTAGCTTAACTAAGAATAATACAAATGCACCATAAAATATAAATATATAATATACATATAAAATATACAAGTGGATTCCATTTGAAATAGAAGCAAAAGCTTCATTTAGAGTAGATTCTTTTAAAATAATTTCAAATACATAAATTCAAATTCAATAGAAATTTCGTTTAGAGAGATTACAATCAGGATATTTCAATTATAATGAGAAAAACAAGATTGACAAACTTGGAGCAAAAGTTAAAAGTCGGCAATTTTTTAAGGCGATAGCCTCAATTTCTTAACAAAATTGACCAGATTTATTGCATGTCTGTGCGAGGATATCGTCAGGATATCGACCATGTGTTTCTGCTCCAGATAGTATTTTTCTCTCAACGGGTTCAAAGCTGTACAACCAGTCCAGAAGTGAGCAACACTGTCCAGTTCACCGGACACACAGGGTACATTGCGTCAATACATCAAATTTCAGAGCCTTCCCCTTCCACACTACTCTGGGATAGGTGTCACTGATGACCCTAGACTAACTGATAAGTCTCAGTTGACTTAAGTTGATGTTGAAGAACAGTTATTCGTTCTAGTTTGGAGTCTCATTTATCAGGTTTTGGTACATAGGGCATGAAGAGGCGTCTGACACTTTGACCAGGTCTGTTCTTCTGATGTTTAGAGATAAGGCATCAACCATGGTGTTTTTCTAATGTCGATTAGATTCGCGTCTTGAGATTCGACAATGTCGCCGAAGCCAATTTTCAGGAGGATGGTGTGCAGTTTGGATCCCCAGTTTAGATTCGGGATGTTAGGTTGAAGATTATGCTTTAGGAGTCACATTTGATAGCATCCAAATGGTAGCCTATCCCTAGGCATTCTCAGAATTTTTATCCACCAATTTATTTTCCTTTTGAAAACATCTACCTCCAGTTTTGTTCTGTTCAACTTTAGCCGGACGATATAGTGGGGAGTCGATCTCGACCAACCCAGGATAGATTTAAAGTACTGCGATTGAACAGATTCCAGCAAGTCCTAGTAACTGTCGGCCCAGATTTCCGAGGCGTAGAGCAGGGTTGAAGAAATGATTGAGTTAAAGAGTTTGTTCCCTGGATGTAGAGAATTTAGTCTCGCCGAGTACAGAATCTGTCGAGTGGAGCCAATAGCTTTGTTTGTCTTAGATATTCTGTCTCTAGCAGACGCTAAGTATTTCCCCGAACTAGTGAGTTCGATACCCAAATATGTGTAACTATTTGTAAGTAGAATTTCACTGCCACTAAGTGCGGAGATAAGAGCCTCCTTGCATCGGGGACTCTTGTGGAACCTCAAGACTCGGGTCTTCTTGACGTTGACAGTAAGGCCAGAACTTTCGCATAGAGGGGCCAAGGCGTTAATCAGTCTCGGAAGCAGGATTGAGGTTTCTGCGAAGAAAACTAGATCGTCTGCAAAACCAAGCATCAGAAGCTCCAGTGATCCTCCCATGCCCAGACCTCCAATGCCTTCGTTTCTCAGTTTAACTTCCATATCGCTAATATACAGAGCAAAGACGAGGGGACTCAGGAATTCTCTGGTGTTCAGGAAATCAGGAGGTCTCCCTGTGGAACACCTCTATTTACGGTCATAAGGTTCGATGCCTGGTCATTCACATGATATTGCAGTTTTAGTTTGGGATATAAGTTTATGATTGAGTTGAGAGCCAGTTGACACTTCATGCCCAAAAAGACAAGTTTTCCCATAGTTTATCATGAGGAACCGAGTCGAAAGCAGCTTTGAAGTCCACAAAAAGGCAGTATAAGTACCTACCCTTTTGGCTTGTTATTAGTTCTATTGCAGCATTTAGACAGAAGAGGTTGTTGATACAACTCCTTTAGGCCCGGAATCCACACTGGTGCTCAGGTAAGATTCCATTTTATTCAGCCCATTTGGAAATACGAACAGTTAGAATTTGTGTGTAGATTTTGAAGAGGCAGTTGAAGAGTGCAATATTTCTATAGTTGGCTGGATTAAGTTTCTCTCCTTTCTTGAATAAATAGTATATTACGACCCAAGGCCAGAAAGTTGGATTTCCTGGCGTACGTGATATGAAGGCCGAGGCGAAGCCGAGGCCTTATATCACGTACGGCAGGGCATCTAACTTTCTGGCCGTGTGTCGTATACTATTTTTCTTCATCCCCACCCGAAAGTACGTTCAACGATAAATGTATTAACATTTAATAAATGTTAATAAATTCAACGATAAATACTTTTGTGGCCTGCATGCGCGCGCCCTCTCGGCCACTTCGCGAACTACATACACCCGCCGCTGTGGGTCGCCCGCCCGACGTATTCAAAACCGAGGCGAAGCCGAGGTTTTTGCTGGTCGGGGCGGGCAAAAAGTAAAAAATACGTTAAAAAAAAAGTAAAAGATAATAAAATTGCCGAAAAAAAGTTAAGATTCAGAAATCATTTTTTATAAGTATATTTTTTCTTTTTTATTTATTTTGCGGATCATTTTCCTTATTGCAATAATGTGGAGAAATATTGAAAGTACAATTAGTGAAAGTACAATTGTCAAATTTTAAATCATGTTTTTTTAGTACTGAACTCGTATCATTGTGATGGTGATTGTCCAAAACTTCATTAATTCTTCTTTCTCCAGACGTCGAGGGCTGAATGATTGTTTGTTTTTCAAAACCTATTCTCATTGGTGGTTTATCAATCAATGGTTTCCTACTGTCAGATTGATTTTGATTTATATCCAATGTTGAATTTGTGTCATTGTGATTTTGAATGTCCAAATCTTCAATACTTCTTCTTCTTTTATATGAAGGTGGCTCAACAATTGGCTGATTTCTAAAATTCAATTCTATTGGTGGTTTGGTTAGAAACGATTTACTGCTGCTGAGTTTATTTTGATTTATGACTGGTATAAGAATTGGTTTGTCGTTTGCTGTGCTAAAACCACTTTTTACAGGTTTATCTGAAAAAGAAGTTTGTTATGAATGAAAAGTGGCATATAAATGTATTTTACTAATAAAATAAGTATTATTTTTTGCTTACATGAAAGTGCAAAATCTTCATCAAAATCTGACCAATTGATATTATGATTAAATTCCTCATTCTCACACTCCATTGGTGCTTGCGCATTAGTCGATGGTTTTGAATGAGTATTTGCTTTAGTATTTTGAATAACACCATCAAAAATCAGCTGTCTGTTATGTAATGAATTTTCTATGTAACCCTGTGCAATTATATCAGAACGCGATCTCCTCAGCTGTTTAATCATTCGCATGTTTGCACCAGAATCAGATAGAAGTGTCGCTGAAGTTCTGCGAAAGCAGTGGCCAGTATATCTCTCAGCATTTGGTAGATTTAGATAGGAAGCAATCGTTTCTGGTACTTCTTCTATCTTATGTCTCCCAGTAACTTGTCGGACACATCTTCCTCCTTTATACTGGATAAAAAATCTGTCGTTGAAATGATCGGGTCGTCTCAATGAGATATATTTTTTACCGGTGTCGTAGAAAAGACTCCCAATAACGAATTATCCAGGATAGTCATTTTTGTTGTCATTAATTAATACTAGATATCGTTTATTGCCTATATCTTCCACATCGTGAACCATAATGTTGGTGATTTCATCACAGCGTAGACACCGACAGATCCCAAATATCAGTATAACCTGCAAATATTTTAAAAAAATGCAATTAAACAGAGAATAACAAGTATAGTATTATAACTGAGTTTTTAGACAAATCGATTTTCTTTCATCATTAGTTTCTTTGAGATATCTTGAAAACCAAGCAAGATTGAGCAATTTTTATAATAATTTTTTTTTAGCTCTTGAAATTCTCTACAAAAAAGGTTATGATGAAAATTGTTTTATCTCGTTTAGTTTCCGAGATAATTCAGAAAAATTAATAATGAAATGAAATCGGTTTGTCTATAAATTTCAGATTGATGTATTATCCGGTTGAATACGTAAATAATTAATACCTTCATGGCCAAGTATGTATCTGATGGAGCTGTGTTCATAAATTGCACAATATGATTCCATCTTAGGATGTAAGCTTTTTTTGGGTTCTAACCTTTAGCATTGGCTTTTATAATACTTTTCAAATTGAGATAATCACTAATATTAATGTTCTCATTTGCATGTAAAGTTTTTCGAAGCATACTCCATATACTCCATAGTGTTGTTGGTTTAAGTTTTACTTTTAGGCTTTCAAAATAAACAATTAAATTGTTTTCTTCTGAGCTGGACAGTGAATTTTTATTTTCCTCTCGCCACTTTTTGTACGTATTGTAGACTAGCATATACCGATCGTAAGATTTCTTTGGGAGTGCTTCATTTCGTACAATAATTTTTGCTTCTTCGTCAAAATTTCTGAACATTTCCTCCTCGTCATCAGAATCGTCAAAATCGGCAAAATCGTCCATTTTTGAGGTTACGTCAGTCTCTTGATTTATAGGCAGTTGACAGTTTTAATTTATTCTATTTTTCCACTGACACGATTCGTGTTTAGGGTCACTTCTACTCAGTGTTGAACAATAACTTTTCGATGGAAAAAATCGACGAATTTCATGGGAAATAATTATGGCACAATTGTAAAACTTTTGGGTACACAGCACAGCACTAACGACATGATACTTGTGTGTATAGTCGAACTGGCGAGTGTGTTCCCTTCATGGCATACCCCCACTCCTCCTAATCCCACTCACATCCATTGAAAACCCAAGGGAACGCACTCGCCAGTTCGACTATATACCCAGCGCAGCACTGACGACTCATATATACTTGTATGTGTATGAATGACGCGAGCCACAAAAGTTTTGTGGCCAATCACAGCGCTTCTTACTTCGAGCAGGCCACAAAAGCCGTTGTTCCCGGAGTAAAACGCGGCCGGAAAGATCGTACTTTCGGGTAGGGGATGAAGAAAACTATATTTTTGATTATACCCCACGATTCAGGAATTTCACCAGTTGTTAGAATTGTGTTGAATAGTTGTGTTAATGTGTAAATTCCTGAGTCAGAAAGGTTTTTATAAAATTCGTTCATTGAACTATCCTCACCCGGTGCTTTTCTATTCTTAAGCTGACGTAGGCAGTTCCTACACTCTTCAAAGGAGATCTCCTGATCAAGAGATGAGTGAAAACAGTTTGCAAAGATTGGGTAGTGCTGAATTGTTTTGGCTGTATAGTGTTGCAGGTAGTAGTCTTCCGACGTTTATGGGGCAACATGAGGGGGGGCAGAACGTGTACTGTCTGATAACCATCCAGAATTCGTCAGTAGTTCTGCAGTTTGACAGAGCACGTAACTCGTTTTCATCGCTACTGAAAAATCCCTTTTTGTGTTATTTTCTGTTCATCAATATGTTGTTGTTTATTTTCCCAATTTTATATAGTATGACGATATAGTTATTCTCGTAAAATTCGATCGAAAGTTCACTACCAATGGTAATGGCAGTACAATGGCATTGGTAGGAAATAGGAAAAAAATTGAACAATAATGCATTTGACGAAACCTGGATGATGTCCGAATGGGAACGGTCACCTACTTGTTGAAATGAAGATGAAAAAGGCAATACCCTCCCCCCTCGAAACTGATATTTAAATTTTTAAGAAAATGTATTAAAAATCATGGACCTAAGAAATGAAGTGGGCAAATTTCCGACATGCAAAAAAACTCAACTCACTCAAAACTGAAATAGTTTGATTAATCAAGCTTTACCATAATCGGTGTAGTAGGTGTAATTCAAAAATGTAAAATTTATTAATAAAGTTATGGAAAAGTAAAAAATTTATCCGTGGAAAACAAAAAGGTATACTATTATTTATTGAGTATTGTAAAAGGCTTAATCTCGTCCGAGAAAAGGTTCGGCCAGTTGGCAGATCCTCTCTATTTCAGTTTATAGCTCCTATTAGGAGCACTGGATAATCCCAGCACCTGATCCCGTCCAGAAATTTCAACGTTTTCTTTTGCATTTTTCTTCGTTTTGCAATGACGAAATGTATTTCTCTCTTTCTGAGATGATAATAGGATAGTTGAATTACCATATGGCGAAATCTGGAAGGAATTAGATAACTTGGACGGCTTTTGCATGCCTTCAAAAACTTCCATTTTCAGTGAAAATCTGACATTTTTATACAATGAAAAATGACTTAAAAAATGCAAAAAAATATTACTACTATTCTTCCGGTCTCTGCAAACGATTTTGTGGTGGAATGGTGATGAAATTTTGATAATTTCCTCACCCAATCATGAATCGAAACTTTATCATCTTCTTTACGTGTATGTTATCATAAGAAATTTTTAAAGCCATGTGTAATCATGAAAATCATTGCAAAAAATTGGAAAAAAATTACATGGTCATTTTATTTTATGCACCATCGGATAAAGATTGTCGTTGAGTCATACATACATGCATACGGACATGATCTAAAAACAACATATCCGAAATCCTGAGATTAAAATTATTCATCCTGACAAAAAAAAATGGAAATTTTAGATTTGACGAATAAAATGCTTCTATTCCGAAGCAAAAATTATTATAATAATCACTGGATGATGAGATTCTAAATAGATATTACCATTGTTATTAACGGTGGGATTATTCATTATTTCGACATACTATATTTTTATTTCACTTCATTTCCGTTACAGTCAATATGCAGAATGAATAATATCAAGGATCGTAATTTATACAGAAATGGTATTCCTGAAAGAAATGCTGCAAACAAAGCGATTTTTTGCACGATGAACATCTTACTATTGCAACATTGGAACAACCTTCAATGTTACAGTGTGGATGAGAAGATTTTCCAAATGCAAAATTTGGAAAATCCAAGACAGGATTTTCAACTTCATCCGGTTTTTTAACAATATAACCACTTTGAAGCCCAGCATAACGAAATAAATTTTGATACCTTGGTAATGATAATTGATTATGGACCAAAGATTGTAGCTTTATTATACTATTCCCCAAATGTAAATTAATTTCATAGTCAAGGAGGACAACAGTATCCAAAAAATGACGAAGATAATTTTTTCATATTCTAAAACCATATACAGGGTGTTTCAGAAGTACATGTACATCTGAACACCCTAGGATCAGGGGGTGATTCTGAGCAGAAAAGTCCTCTTGCACTTTTTGATCAGACTCACCCCTAAAAAGTTATTGGCAATTAAGGGTGGGCCAATGGGGAGTGATTNGCAATGGAAGGACGATCAACCGATCGTCTTTCCATTGGTTACAGCGTCGAGTGGCGCGGGGAACGCGCGTCTCGGTTGAAAATTCATCCCTCCCCCCCGAATAATAGCTAAGGAATGAAACGTGTGTCACTTATTGAGCATTAAATGCTCAATTCAATGACATGAGTTTCATCCCTTTGCGCCTTTTGGGGACGGAGGGGTGACTTTTTGAAAGCACGTGGTCGCCCTCCAGTGAACTCCGGTGACGAGTGGCGCGGGGACCGCGCGTCTCGGTTGAAAATTCATCCCTCCCCCCCGAATAATAGCTAAGGAATGAAACGTGTGTCACTTATTGAGCATTAAATGCTCAATTCAATGACACGAGTTTCATCCCTTTGCGCCTTTTGGGGACGGAGGGGTGACTTTTTGAAAGCACGTGGTCGCCCTCCAGTGAACTCCGGTGACGAGTGGCGCGGGGACCGCGCGTCTCGGTTGAAAATTCATCCCTCCCCCCCGAATAATAGCTAAGGAATGAAACGTGTGTCACTTATTGAGCATTAAATGCTCAATTCAATGACACGAGTTTCATCCCTTTGCGCCTTTTGGGGACGGAGGGGTGACTTTTTGAAAGCACGTGGTCGCCCTCCAGGTTATTTAATATTCAATAATTTCCTGTCAAATCGATTACCTGTAAAGAAAGAAAATAAATAAGCCTTTTGCAGAGATTATTGGTTTTTTTTCAAATTTTATCGTCTTTCTTCTACCCACACACANATTGAGTATTAAATGCTCAATACGTTGGCACAAATTTCATCCCTTAGTCGCAGTTAGGGAANAAATCGAGGACGACCCCACGACAAGTGTAAGGAGGATTGCTGGACACCTTCATACGAATAGTACCAAGGTGTTCCGCATCATCAAGGAAGAAGGCTTCCCTAAGTGCGACTAAGGGATGAAATTGAGTATTAAATGCTCAATACGTTGGCACAAATTTCATCCCTTAGTCGCAGTTAGGGAAGGAGGATTGCTGGACACCTTAATACGAATAGTACCAAGGTGTTCCGCATCATCAAGGAAGAAGGCTTCCACCCTTACCATTTGTGCCCTACACAGGAGCTGATGCCGGGAGATCTTGAGGCACGCATCGAGTATTGTCGATTTATCCTCGACAATCATCGACGCGATCCTCATTTTCTGTTCAATGTGTGTTGGACAGATGAGTCCTGTTTCACAAGGCAGGGAATTTTCAACATGCACAATTATCACCATTGGACATTAGAGAATGCCCACCTTGCAAGGGCTCATTCTTATCAGCACCAGTGGCAAAGGCTGAATGTGTGGGGTGCAATTTTGAATGATGAGGTGCACATTCGATTAGCTCCTGATCCACTCAATGTAAGTATCGATTATTTATCATGAAAAAGATGATTAAAATTTTTTTCTTTCAATTGAAAGATCATCATTCCAGATTTTTTTTTCAGGGGGAGAACTATCTGATGTTTCTGGAGGAAACCTTACCGGAATTGCTCGGAGATGGCCCAGGAAACAGAGGTGTGTGGTTTCAGCAAGATGGTGCTCCTGCTCATCACACCAGAGCAGTCACCGGAATGCTGAACCAATGGTTTCCAGAGAGATGGATCGGGAGAGCTGGACCAGTTCGTTGGCCTCCTCGGTAAGTGACGAGTATTCTTAATCTTCCAATAATCGTGCGCTATTTAAAATCAAATTACTATTTCTCCCACAGATCACCAGATTTGACGCCCCTAGATTTTTTTCTTTGGGGAACTCTCAAAGAAAAAATTTATGCGCAGGTAGTCAACGATCCGGAGGATTTGGTGGCCCGCCTGCATGGAGCAGTAGCTGATCTGACGCAGCAGCAGTTGGAGAATGCTCGCCAAGCTATAGTTCGTCGTGCAGAACTATGCTTAGAAAATGACGGTGGTCTTTTTGAAAACCTGTGCTGAGCATCCCATCTCCATCCACGAACCCATTGGCCCTTCTCAGGGCCAAATCCTTAAGCCCATCGGCCCTTTTCAGGGCCAAATCCTTAAGCCCAACGGCCCTTTTCAGGGCCCCAAAAAATCCTACGACGGAAATCATTGATTCTCCAATAATTCCACTCCGTTCCTTTTCAGGAGGCGACCGCGCGCTTTCAAAAATTCACTCCTCCCTCCCTAACAGGTTCTAAGGGATGAAATTTGTGTCACGTATTGTGTATTAAATGCTCAACACGTTGGCACAAATTTCATCCCTTAGTCGCAGTTAGGGTCGGAGGAATGAATTTTTGAATTGAAAAAAAAAAATTTTTTTTCAATCTCCGCACTTTGGAGAATTCATTTGAAAAAAAATTTTTTTTTCAATCTCTTCGCTCTTTCAAAAATTCACTCCTCCCTCCCTAACAGGTTCTAAGGGATGAAATTTGTGTCACGTATTGTGTATTAATTGCTCAACACGTTGGCACAAATTTCATCCCTTAGTCGCACTTAGGGTCGGAGGAATGAATTTTTAAATTGAAAAAAAAATTTTTTTTCCAATCTCCGTACTTTGGAGANCCCTAAGGGATAAAATTTGTGTCACTTATTGAGTATTAAATGCTCAACACGTGGGTACACATTTCATCCCTTAGTCGCAGTTAGGATCGGCGGAATGGATTTTTAAATTGAAAAAAAAAATTTTTTTTCAATCTCCGCACTTTGGAGAATTCA